>NW_026860576.1:0-27720 GCF_026571515.1 Ruditapes philippinarum | reverse complement strand
ATGTCCGTGTTTACGGAGTGATTGCCGACGACTGAATGGTCTTTGCGCCTTTTATAGATTTTCTAAGAAAAGGTGTGTCCGAATTAGCCAATAGAATTGTCTTGTAGTCCAAAGTGGTCAAGAACTTACGCTGCTCAACCGTTAGTGAATTTAGTTCCAACTTTCGGATGATTATAGCTGAAAACACTGTTTATATGTTTCGAAAAGAAATATTGTTTCGTATATTGTGTGTATTATGGTACATTCTGATAGTGCTCATTGTTTGAAGGAGCATTTGGGTGATTAAGAAGGAATTTCCTGCGCATAAGTAGTACTGACTCACGGCCGATAAACTTTGATAAACAATGAGCGACTTTGCATCATCTATGGCTGTTTAGACAAGATTAATGAATTGTTACACACATTTATAAGGTGATCCATTCGTACATTGAGTTTCTATTATATATTTGTACTGCTTATCTATTTATATCTATTTGTCACTAGTTTTCACGACTACAAGCAGACGCCCGAAAGTTTTGATCCGCGAGTTTTCAAAATCAAACCGCCCATGTTAATACATATAAACATGTTTAATTTATCGTATCTTTAGAGAATTTATAATAAAACAATGTCAGCGTACATTTCCTAACAATATATTGGAAGTCTGTGGTCCAGGTGTAAGGAGGTGAGAGCTCCAGAGTTTGAATCCTGGTGCTGGCAACTGAATTTTTTTAATTTCTTTTTTAGCGATTTTAACATATTTTCTCAGGTTATAAACCAAGATAGACAATGAAAAAGTATAACTGTATCCTACAAATAGAAATGAAAAGTATATTAATGATATTCTAATGCTAGTCAAGCGACATTCCATCAAATTCCAAACATTATAGCAAAAAATTAAGATCGTAAAAAATTTTAATGCTTTGTAATTACGAACGGGTGGAAGCACATCCATCTTCTATATTACTACATTTTGTTACTTTCTTTGAATTCTTTAAAATTTTAACTTTGTAACGGTTTTACTGAAAACAAGCACTCTGTCTACTACTAGACAAGCATTGCAGTAGCAACAACAATAAAACCTTATCTACATGTACAATATACCTCAAACTTTTTTGAAGTTTGAAATTCACTTTATTGCAGTTTCAAAACTTCATCAACACTTAAAATCAGAAGATTGCATCTATTCACATTTAATAACAAAATACTTGCAAATGATTATATTCATCATTAAATTAAAGTTTTGTAAATCATACATTTGGATTTAGACTGACATTTATATCAAACAAATATTAATTTTATACAAATACCAATTTTAAAAATTCATTTTGCGATTCGTACTTTAAAAAAATAGTTAAATAAATTATGTTTTAAAAATGCAAGAACAATACAAAAAAAGAGAGAAAACATTCATAAATGAAAAAAAAAAAAAAAAAAAGAAACCCCCAAAAACAACACAAAACACAACTAAAATCTCTTAGAAACTCATTAGTAGCTGAATGTTTCTTATACATTTGTAAAAGCACAGCACGTTAAAATGTAAACACATTGCTGCATGGACTGCGTGCAGATATCTTGTGAGAAGTAACTCAAGCTTCTATTCACAAAGCGACGGCAAGGAATAGTTTGCATAATCGACTTGATAAATTTCATACTTTGATGCTGTAATAACTATTGTTTAGAGGCTGGAATACCCTGATAATAATATTATGATTCATTCTAACAGTATTGGCAACGATTAAATATATTTGAAACGCACTAAGCATGATTATATAGAGGATATTTGTTTAGTTCAGTGTAAGATCGGAATATATTTCACCGAGTGAGCACCAAAAGGTATATTTCACTCGTGGCTGCGCCACTCGTGAAATATGAACTTTTGGTGTTCACAAGGTGAAATATATTTCGATCTTACACTAAACTAAACAAATTTTCTTTTTATTATATGCAAAGAAACGTTTTAAAAAGACATTAAACCTAATACTGAATGAAAAGCGCGCCAATCAACAATACAACGTGACGTCATTTACGACGTCACGTCATTAAGTTGGTACCCAGTTCTGTGCACGCTGGTATTTCACTCTAACAACGTAAGGGGCTTAAATTCAAAACAGTGAAATTATCAAAGTGGTAATTTCACTGTTTCAAACAGTGAAATTACCAGTTTTATATCACGGATATATTTCTATAAACCATCGAAAAGCATGTAATAAAATGTTGATACAATTTTTTTCTTCTAAATTCAAACCTTAATCAACTTCAATTGCATGAATACGAATAAAGGAATTGAAAAAAAAATCATTCCGGGAATTAAACAAGAGTACAAAAGTAAACGCCTTTGACGTCAGAACAGAGATAATTATTCCATTAAGTCAGTCATAAGCTTAACAAATATCTCACATCTCTATTGAATTAGATCTTATTGGACTTCTGTAAAATAATTTCATTTAGTCACATCCTTTCTTATTGAAAATAAACAGAGCATGTCTTTCACAGATTCCTCAGATCGTACAACTTACATAAAATGCATTGCTTTTAAGATATACGTTAACTAATAAAAAAAAAACCCTTTCTGTGAATTTATAAATCAAAGGCTAGATAAATGACGCCCAATACCATGCTAAATTGACAATTTTAATAAAATCTAAGAGAATATTTCATTCATCTTAATTTGAGGATTTTGCTTCAGTTTGTTTTACAATTTCATGCAAAATTAATATGTTTATGTTCATGTGAAATAGAATCTTCCCTGTGGCTCAGGGTTTGCCTTAAGGGTTGAGGCATCATAAATCCAGCGATACTAAATAGGTTTGAAATACTTGAGCCTGTATGCATCTCTTAGCTACAGCAGGTGAGGTGGTTTTGACCACTGTTGTTGCTTTTCGTTCAAAACACCCGAGGTTTCGTAAATTGTTTGCTGTACCGTATATCCAAACAAATGAGAAATAATTAGAAATACATCAACGGTGCTAAAAAATTGGGTTTCCTTGACATTTAAAACATGCCTATAAATTAGTCTGGCTCCCGTCGTACTATAAAATTTAGTACGTCAGGCAACCGTCAACAATGGCCGCGTTCAATGTTGTATGTTTCTAAACATAATAAAAAATTTGATTAAGTGAAAACCCTGGTAGTTTTCGTCTAATTTTAGTTATTAATTTCAACTTGCTGTGTCTTTCTTCCATAATAAGCTTTGGTTAATCAAATATATAATGTAATCGAATATATCAAATTCGGACATGCAATGTTTTCGTATAAGAAAGATATGAATCAGTAATAAATTAACATTTATTCACACTACATTGTATATGATAAATATATTTATTTAAGACCAAATTATTACAGTTTCAGTCATTGATTATAAAAAATTGTGTACAAATATGTTTTCTGATCTATTCAATTTTGAATTAACTAGAAATGTGTTATCAAGCCACGGAGGCCCCCGCATGCAGCCAAAATTTCAGATGTTATAATATTTAGTTCCAAATTTGTTTGCACAAAATATTTTTTTAATTTTAAGTTCAAAGCCCTTAAAACTTTTCAATGTTAACACAAACCATTTTCATACAATGTTCAAGGCACTGAAATTATTCAGTCTTAACCTTTTGAAAAAAGCATATTTCATATTTGTAGCCAAAATAATACATTTCCACAAAAGTATGAAAACTGAAAGTTCAAAATTTTTCCAACATTCAAGAAAGATAAGTTTGTCCAAAATCATTGAACCATGACCAAATTCAAACTTAAACTGCTTATTCCTAAGATGTATCTATATTATTTTCAAAGTGAAAGGGACATAACTCTGCCAAAAAGTCATCGAACCATGACCAAATTTAAACTTGACCTGCGCCTTCCTTTGACATATTCATATGTCAAATTTGAGTTTAATATGTAACACTGTTGGGTAGATAATGAACAGAAACTGTAAATTTCATATTATTTTCAAAGTGAAAGGGGCATTACTCTGCCAAAAATCATTGAACCATGACCAAATTCAAACTTGGCCTGGGCATTCCAAAAACATATCCATATGTCAAATTTGAGTTGAATGTGTTGTACCGTTGGGGAGATAATAAACAGAAACTGAAAATTTCATATTATTTTCAAAGTGAAAGGGGCATAACTCTGCCAAAAATCATCAAACCATGACCAAATTCAAACTTGACCTGTACTTTTTCATGATATATCTATATGTAAAATTTGAGTTGAATGTTTTGTACCGTTGGGGAGATAATGAACGGAAACTGAAAATTTCATATTATTTTCAAAGTAAAAGGGGCATAACTCTGCCAAAAATCATCGAACCATGACCAAATTCAAACTTGACCTGTATTTTTTCCTGACATATCCATATGTCAAATTTGAGTTGAATGTGTTGTACCGTTGGGGAGATAATGAACGGAAACTGTAAATTTCATATTATTTTTAAGTAAAAGGGGCATAACTCTGCCAAAAATCATCGAACCATGACCAAATTCGAACTTGACCTGTATTTTCTCATGAATGACATATCCGTATGTCAAATTTGAGTTGAATGTGTGCAACCGTTACTAAGATAATGAACGGAAACTGATGATGACGGAATGACAGAATGACGGAAGGACGGAACAGGGTAACACTATATGCCCCGGCCATTACATGGCGGGGGCATAATAAATGCATAAAAGCTTATGAGAATGAGAATTTTTTCTTTACTTAATGGGGCGTAAAAATCAGCTATATACAGCCAGGGTAGTTTAATGTTAGAACGCCATTTGAGAGAAATTCGTATTGAGGTTTGGCAGCCGTAAAAAGTTGCCCCGTACTTCACTTCAGTGTTGTTATATTTTCTGGTCCTTCGGGATCATTGATGCCAACACTATAAAGTGTTGAGAATTGAGTACCGCTCAAGCCGGTGCTAGGGGGCGTGAGAGATGTTGCACTTATTCATTATCCCTCATGTACAGACTCAATCAAACCGAGTCTGCAATTCTTATGTTATTTTGTTGTGATTAATGCTTCCGAGGGATCACTTTGTTTCCAGAATTTTGGGTTAAAATTCCAACCCTGGCTAATAGCAAGAATATGTTGATATTGTTATTACTTTCAGGTAAATTAGGGATACATTACTTCAGAATTTTTGTGCTATAAATTTCATCAAATTTAACTCTTTTCATAAGCACTTCATTTACTAATTTTTTGGCCAAAAAGACATTCATTATTAAATACAGAAAAAAATATCAACAAGGGAGTGTATGGTTATATTTCTATACAGTAGTAATTTCTAGCTGTTATCAATTATATGTCATCTTCTTTCAGGATAAATAAAAGATTTCCGATACCTTGGTATCATAAAATAAGAATTTTGGTCCACAGATAGGCACATTAAAGAAGCAACAGACGGATGCAATTTTAGCAGTTTCAAGTGGTAATGATTGCATCTGTTCTCTCCCAACTAGGTGTGGCGAATCATTGTCCAATGAACTTTTGCCATTTATCAAACCAGCTTGTTTGGAAATTGTGGTTGTTCCCCTCAATGCCATTTTTGAACAGCAGTTGAAAAAAAACTTGGAATATGGCCATGCGGCTGAAGTTGGACCTAAGACCACTTAAATCTGGTCAAGTTAAATATTTATTTTGTCATCCTGAGGAGGAACTTAACAACAAAATAGATAAATACAGAATCCCTAAAGAAAGCCCAACACGGCAAAATTGAAAATGTTGCAGGCTCGGTTTGATTGAGCCTGTTCATGGACGGTACTGGAAAGTGCAAAGTCTTCAATGACTACTTCACATCAGAAAATTTCAGACGAAAAACATCAGCGTGTACCTGGTGATTGATGAGGCACACTGCATATTAGAATGGGGTGCAGACTTCAGACCTGAGGGCAAATAAGGTTTGTTTTGAAATGCAGAATTTTAGCTCTCTCTGCAACTGTGACAGAAAATGGGCAGAAGCGGATAAGAGATAACTTTTTAATGAGAAGCTTTACTTCAGTGTGTGCTGGTCCGGCAAAAGACAATATTGTCCTGTTTCAAGTAGAGAAAAGAGAAATACAGAATCCCTAAAGAAAGCCCAACACGACAAGATTGAAAATGTTGTAGGCTCGGTTTGATTGAGCCTGTTCATGGACGGTACTGGAAAGTGCAAGTTACCGTCCACGCCCCCTAGCACCGGCTTGAGCAGAATTCAACATTTAAACACGAAAAATGGTGAAATTTTGAATTTAGAGACATCCGCAGATGTGTTCATACGGCGATTATCATGGAACCTTCAATGTGACACAGTAGTGCCATTCCATGAAAAGCGGCGTATGGTCCCCAAGTAAAAGAATGCGTGTGCCCTAAACGAGAAAACAATGGGCGGAACTAAAAAAATGCAATGTTGAAAGGGGATTTGAGGTTATGAAGTCCAAACGCCAAAGGGAACTGTGCAGAAACACCATATTATTATATCTTCAATCCAATATTGGAAGAACTGATGATGAAAATTAGAAAAATTCCCTATTACCGTCATCTATTGCAAATCATTACCGTAACAGTGGATTGGTTATGGTTACCAGATGGCAAGGCAAATACTAGGAAATTATTTCTATTCTGGGGAAAGTAGATCTGAAAACTCCAGAGTAGTTTCATTCCTCAATGGAGAAAGATTCTGGAAAAGTAAGGAAAAAAAAATTCTGGAAACAAAGTGATCCTAAAATATGAAAAACAAGATCAACAAGGAAAGGCGGCGTTCAATGAACGCAACCCCCATAGGCCCAGCAACAAGAACCAATGGCAAGGAGCCCAGGCGGACCCCAAACACAAAAAGGACAGGGCAACGACACGTTAATCATTAAATGATAAATAATCCTAGGAACACTATATATTGAACAGTTCATTCTCATTTCTTCAATTTCATGTCATTCTTACAGACTCAATTAAACCGAGTCTGCAATTCTTATGTTATTTTGTTGTGATTAATGCTTCCGAGGGATCACTTTGTTTCCAGAATTTTGTACTTCACAACAGCAGGTGTCAAGTGCCGTGTGGCAGCCGTAAAAAGTTGCCCCGTACTTCACTTCAGTGTTGTTATATTTTCTGGTCCTTCGGGATCATTGGTGCCAACACTATAAAGTGTTGAGAATTGAGTACCGCTCAAGCCGGTGCTAGGGGGCGTGAGGGATGTTGCACTTATACATTATCCCTCATGTACAGACTCAATTAAACCGAGTCTGCAATTCTTATGTTATTTTGTTGTGATTAATGCTTCCGAGGGATCACTTTGTTTCCAGAATTTTCCAACATCCTTGTTTAACCTAAAACCACCAACTTTCAACATAAAGTAAAATATACTTTTATCAAAATTTCAGCTGAAGGAGGTCATTCTGTCAAATTTACAGAAACCAGATGAAAACTGCCATATAAGACTTATCTTTTCAACTGTGGCACTAGGTATGGGAGCCGACCTAAAACATTTAAAGAGGGTTATCCATGCAGGTCCTCCAACTTCACTAGAAAGTATATTTGTTTCTACATTTAATATTACGTTTGAAAAGGTAACTATCTCACTAGATCTGTACTTATGTAATTCAGGGGTACAACTTAATTTTATTGGTAAACTTAAACTTCTAAGTAAAACAATTTCCCGTATCATGCACTGTGTTCATACTCATACTTAGAGGAACATATTCACGTAATTTGATCAAATAAAACAATGGCATTATAATGCAGCATAACTAAGACTACAATTGTTTTATGGGACCTTGATTTAAGCAACAGAAAACACTTCTGACTTTTATTTCATAATGTTATTATTACTTTGACACAAAATACAAAAGAAATGCAATTAAAAATATATGTTTATCTCAAGTTTTTCTGTGAAATACTGAAAAATATCTGTGTAATAGAAATCATATCACACTGCTTGTAACAGTAAGAAATATTGATGTTCGGTTCCCATTATATACATCCAAAAACCGAGCAAAAATGCAACACACAATAGATAAATATTTCATGACATCATGAGTAACGTCAAAAAAATCAACATCATTGGCACAATCTTTCTATTTTAATGAACAATCTATCAAATGCGATTGATTTATATATATCACAGTGAAGTGAGATATTGATATATTCTCATTTGCGATTTAAAATAGATAAATACAGAATCCCTAAAGAAAGCCCAACACGACAAAATTGAAAATGTTGCAGGCTCGGTTTGATTGAGCCTGTTCATGGACGGTACTGGAAAGTGCAAGTAACCGTCCACGCCCCCTAGCACCGGCTTAAGCAGAATTCAACATTTAAACATGAAATAGTAAAATTTTGAATTTAGAAACATCTGCAGATGTGTTCATACGGCGGTTATCACCATCTTGACATTTATAACAAACTGCAACAACAGAACTGAAAACAAAATGTATATCATAACAATAACTCATAACAAATAACTCATAACAAAACAGGATTATAACTTAAAACAAAAACAGGGATACCATTATAAACAAGAGGGCCATGATGATACTATTTCGCTCACCTGAATATCTTTGTACTTTGAGATTATTTACTATGTAAAATCAAGTGACCCCTGGAACTTGGTCAATACTGACCATACTTTGAACAACCTTGGTAGATGTCTGCCAGAGGACGCTACACATCAAATAACTAAGCTCTAGACTTTGCGGTTCTGATAAGTCTTTTAAGTTTTTTCCTACTAGTATATAAGTCTGCGTAAAAACTTGTGATATTTAACCTAAGGGCCATTATTTTAACAATCATATTAGAGGTGTGCTAGAGGATACTACACACCAAATATCTAAGCTCTAGACCTTGTGGTTTCTGACGGATGGAAAGTAATCCTAAAAGCACACCATTTACAACATTTGAAGGTTTACATTTTAGTTTATTGCTATTTACTCTTTTCAAAGGCCACGCAGATATTGTTTCAAGTTAATCTTTCCGTTGAACAGTTTTAATCTAAATTCAACGTCGACATTAAAGATGTAGACTTAATGGACGAAGTAAGCATTTTATTACTTTTAACACATTAATTAGATAAATAGATACACATATATGTAATGTAGGCATTGAAATTGACATTCTAGTAAATTATGTTATGGTGTTGAGTTTATTTCTGCAGTTAGATGTTTTAATAGTTGACATTTGGAATACATTGTAGGCGGATTAATGTCTGGAAACGTATTTAATGTTGACAGAAAAGGTATTTTGTTTCCTTTACCATCATTGTCTCTGACTTCCTTGTTAACAGTTGTAAACATTGTTATTTAGTACAAGTTTTTTCCACCAATTAACTAATATTACATAGAAATATGACCAATGCCAAAGCTTTTCCACGCGGTACTGCTTAACAATCTCTTCCTTGTTGAAAAAGGAGTTCAACTCATCTACCATCGTTTTATCACATCTAATATCCTATTTAGTTTGTATGTACGCATTCTCCTCTCTATCATTGTTTACTTTAAAATGAGGCATCGTTTATATATTCTAGAACTAAAAATGCTACATTGAAATTCCTTTTACAAAGGAATAGCTTTTACTGGAATATGTTTGTGCTTTATTGAATTACAAGAGTGATTACAGCTCATTCGATCACTTCTTTTTCTCAGAATTACCACTTTTAATGTGTTCAAATGACAAATGTATAAAAATAAAAAAATGAAAACTGTAAAACAGTTTTTACTCAAATCAGGGTGAAAATCGCGCACGGCATTGATCTAGATTTATATATAACGGTATTTCATATTATATGTTGCATATTTATCTGTTTAAAGTGGTGACCTTTTTGTCCTATGTAAGAATTTTAATTGACAATGTTTAAGGCTGTAAGACCTCAATGGAGCTTTTTAAACACCAAATACACAATACTTATCATCATACAATACATCAATTAGTAATTTAGATCTAACTTTCGTGTTATAGAAGATCAGCATTTAAAAATATTTACTTTATAAAGCATAACTTAAAGAGGAATTATACTCATTTCTCGCTATCAATTTGAATTGAATTTGTAATTTGTTTCAAAGAATGAGCATTTATGATGTTGGTTGACCAATAACTGATGAATTGATTATGAAAAATGGTAACGATAAAAAAATATAAAAACCACGCTAATTATAAAGTGATCGTCTCATTCTTGAGTGTTACCGATATATTCTGAACTTTATCTAAACTCATTTTAATTATAATGATTTTTTTCATCATTTTGACATACATACCTTATTTTTCTGTCGGTCGCTGTGTGACATGTTTTACATAAAGACATACATATACATGTACTATGACAACATTGATCTAAATTGAAATTATGATAGTATCACCAAAACAATATTGACGGGAGATAGTTCACTTTATAAAAATGGTAGTACAAGTTTTATGTTAATGTTAAGTTGCATTATCTTAGTTTTCATTTCTGTTGTTTACTTTATTTTAATGTTTACCAACATTAACCATTCGATCACGGATACAATTTAATGATCAAGTCGAAATAAAACACAGATAATATAACTGGTTAATTTGTGATCTAATAATTTCTTAATGGAACAAGTCCCGAAAAGACTTAAATCACATTAGTTTTATTCTTCAACAGTTTGGTAATAGCATAAGGAAGTAATTCACGTGTTCAATTTAAGTCATCTTAAGACGATAGTGTAAACTGCAAATTCCTCTGAAGTTTACATGGAAAACTACTTTAGGTTGTCGTTTTATGTAGACATACATTGATGTTTTAAATGCCATGGTAATAAATCGGATAAAAGTGCAAGGGATGCTCTTGATAACACATGCTGTGATATTCTTCACAAAACACGTCGCTCTAATCAGATCCTATGTGTAAGAACCTTTTATAAATAATAGTTTATGGGTGGTTTAATTATGTTTGCCTTGGTTAACTGCATCCTGTACAATGCCTGTTTATTATTTATATTGTCCCACGCTTCATTGTTTTTAATAGCACAACATAACATTTATACTGTGTACGGGAATGACTTTAAAGTGTAAACAACATGCAATTATCAAAAGTTCACTAATAACAAATTGCAATTATCAAATGTTCAATTAGAGCCGATTGCATAAATAAAACAAAGACTAAGGGCTTAGTCCAGACTAGCTTATCTCAAGTTTGAATGTGTCTCTTCCGCACTAATGTGAATATTTTTTTATAAATAGAACTACTGGTACTTTCTGAAATAAAACAGGGTTTATTAGTCCCCTACCGGTTTACCGGAGGGGACTTTAGGTTTACCCTCCGTCCGTCTGTCCGTCTGTCCGTCCGTCTGTCCGTCTGTCTGTCAGTCCGTCAGTCCGTCCGTCCACAAAACTGGATCCCGCGATAACTTAAAAAGTACTGAAAATATTTTTATGAAACTTGATATATGGATAGATGGCAGTATGGAGATTATGCACGTCTTTTTCTTTTCTTCCTATGTTCAAAATTCTGGTTGCTATGGCAACAAATAGGCTGAAAATATGGCAAATTTTACACATAAACTGGATCCAGTGATAACGCAAAAAGTACTGGAAATATTTTTATGAAACTTGATATATGGATAGATGGCAGTATGGAGATTATGCACGTCTTTTTCTTTTCTTCCTATGTTCAAAATTCTGGTTGCTATGGCAACAAATAGGCTGAAAATATGGCAAATTTTACACATAAACTGGATCCAGTGATAACGCAAAAAGTACTGGAAATATTTTTATGAAACTTGATATATGGATAGATGGCAGTATGGAGATTATGCACGTCTTTTTCTTTTCTTCCTATGTTGAAAATTCTGGTTGCTGTGGCAACAAATAGACTGAAAATATGGCAATTTTTACACATAAACTGGACCCAGTGTTAACGCAAAAAGTAATAGAAATATTTTTATGAAATTTGTAATATGTGTAGATGGCAGTCTTGAGATTATACACGTCTTTTTCTTTTCTTCCTATGTTGAAAATTCTGGTTGCTATGGCAACACATAGACTGAAAATATGGCAAATTTTACACATAAACTGAATCCAGTGGTAACTCAAAAAAGTACTGGAAATATTTTTATGAAACTTGACATATGGGTAGATGGCAATCTTGAGATTATGCAGGTCTTATCAGTTCCCCCTATTTTGAAAAAATATTGGTTGCCTTGGCAACAAATAGGCTTAAAACATGGCAAATATAACAATATTTGTGACTAGTCAAAAAGAGCTGAAACTTTTAATGAAATTGCATCTTTAATTCCAGAGTTATCTCTTCTTTAAGAATTTTGCTTTTTAAAATGTTATATTTTGGTAACAGGGATGTTTCAAATATTAACTTAGAGTGTCCTTCAGTTCGTCTGTCTGTCTGTTCATAAAAACTTTTTCCTGTGATCACTTTTAAAGAACAGTTCCAACAAATTTACTTAAAATAGAGAAAAATTTACACATCAGTGAATGGCCAATGGCCCTTCAGAATGCTGATGGGGTTCTATCCGGTAGGGGACTTATGGATTGCTTGCAATACTATGATAATTGCTTGTTTTATTTTAATGAGCATGTAACTCTGACAATGAGATGATACGTTTCGAAAAAAGTGAACTTCTTTACTTGATAGGAACAAGTAAGTATTTGACTTAATGTTTAAGGAAGAAGATGAATTCTGTATTTTATATTTTTCATAATGTATCAAAGCTCATAGAAATCATTCACACAAGCAATGCTAAACCTATTAATATTGACGAGAATTAATAAATCGTAATATAAATCCAAGGATGGAATACTGCAACATCTGCTAATACTGATATTGTTTTCATTTAATATTACTTCTATGAACTGATAAGTCTGCAATTATTACATCACAAATAAACAAGTTTATTGAACGCCGTTCTTCCTTGATGATCGTGTTTTCAGATTTTATCATGAAAGTGCCCCCATTAGTTAAAGTCGTTGATATTAACTTTAACATAAAAAACAAACAGAGATAGAGAACTAAAATGATGCAATTTAAAAAGAACATACATTTTGTTCCCGCCTCATTTTAAACTGAGTTATGTCAAAATTATTTTTGATAACATTTCCAATATTGATCAGTTAGGTTAAAGCTGTAAAAATACATGTCTTAAAGTATTCATGATTATTACTTTACAAAATGTAGAGCAATAAAACGGAGAATATTCAGTTTGTGTTAAAGTCATTTTTGATAAAATTGTTAACACCTTTCAATGCTATATTTGGATGTGTATGACAAATAATTATTGCCTTAATAACGAATTAATGCACTGTGTGATTAAATGTATTGTGTATACGGTGTTCAAAGCCAGATGTCAATATATTATTAAATTACTTTATATTGAAATTATGAATTATAGAAAATAGGAGAATGCATAGATACATTTTACTAGGATGTCAGTTTGTACTATCGGGGAAAAAATATTTTCTCTAGATTTTTCTCTAGATTACAATAGCAGCTAAGTTTGTGTTTTTCATCAAAGAAAAGATTTGAAATGATTTGGTAAGTGTGTCATATTTCTATATTATATTTAAGAGTTTAGTTGTAAAACTTGTAAACACTTTATTATAGAAAAATACTTAACTCTGTTACATAATCCACTAGAACGTCAATCTTTGTTTCAATGTCTACATTACGTATGTATATTTAAAGTGGCTTTTGGAAAACAATGACAAAAGATACATTATGCCAGAACGTGACTTATGTTGTATTTCGTATTTTAAACCACATTGAATGACACAACTTTATTCGCATAATTTACCACCGCATAGAAAACGTCAAACGATATATTTTATAGCATTAAATAGGCACACATCAGTTTTAATCTATCAAAGCATACTTAAATGTATCACCAAAGGTTCCACCGTTTGGCTTCCGTGGAGGCCATAAGAATGTCCCAAATTAAGATATGGTCCAGAAATTGTAGACATAAATATAAATTACAATTAATTAAAAGTAAATTACAAAATAATCATCGTTTTATGACGTTTTTATATATGTTTTAACAAACCGGGAGAAACATCAACTTAAACAAGTAGCAAAACCTTTAAATATGCATTGAATTGTAAAACAGTTTGAAGCAGCTTCATAAAATGAAAATATGAATGAAATACACTTTCAGACTTTAAAACAGTTGATTTAGCATGGTATTACGCAATTTAGACATCAATTTAGAATTCGACTTGACTGTTACATATCAATTCACAGAAATTGTCATATTCATTAACGAATGATATATCTTAAAATCAATAACCTGTGATCTTTAAACTTCGTGCATTGGAAACATATTTTTAATCGTTGTAAATGTTCTTTGAGTGTATTATGCTATTATCAAGGGATTCTGTCCTCTCTTAAAAAAATATTACATCATCAAAGTATGAAATTAATCTTGTCGATGATGCGCAATAATTTCTTGCCGTCGCTATGTGATTGCTGATGGAATCTGAATTGAATTACTACTAACAAAATATCTGCTCCCTGTCCTTGCAGCCATGTGTTAACGTTAATGGTTCAAAGAGCTGTACTTTTATAAGAGGAATTCGATGATAAATGCGTTTTCCTTCGTTATTGTTTTATTAATTTGTCTTTTTTATAATGCTCCCCGAAGAGTGAGCATATAGTCGCCGCCTTGTCCGCCTGTCCGTTCGTTTGTCCGGAAAAAGCTTGGATATAATTTGATTAAACTACACATATTGGTAGGAGTCCAGTGCTAAAGAATTATAATTCTGTTTTACCCCGTTGTTTTTAAACATCTCCCCTTTTAGAAAAAACTTGTCCGGAGCATAACCTGAAAACCCTTGAAGAAAATTTGTTTAAACTGCACACAGTGGTAGAGGGCATTAGTGCAAAGTCAAAGAACCATAACTCTATTTTGCCCTGTTTTTGAATTATCTCCCATAATCTTGTCCGAAGCATAACCTGAAAACCCTTGTTTCACTATAAACATTTTGCGTGACATAGCTCTGGAACCCAAGAAGGTATCAACAAGAAAATGTGTAGGTAGGTAATACTCATTTAGTAAAAGTGCTGTGCAGAAGAACCGTAACTGTCCCTTGCCTAAGTTTGGAGTTATTGCCCTTTGTTCATTTTTACACTTTAAACTTTGTCCGGGACATAACTCTAATACTATTAAAGATATCAACATGAAACTTTGTAGGCAAAAATATCTCATTGGGTAAAAGTACAGTGCAAAAGAACCATAACTTTGCCTTTCCTAATTTTGGATTTTTTTGCCTTTTTACATTTTAAAATTTGTCCGGGACATAGCTCTGATAAGAAGTTTTGTAGGTAGATATTTTTTATTAAATAAAAGTGCTGTGCAAAAGAACAGTAACTCTGCGTTCCTTAATTTTGAAGTTATTGACCTTTGTTCATTTTTACACTTTGAACATTGTCGAGGACAAAGCTCCGAAAGTATAAGATATGAACACGACACTTTGTATGTAGATAGATCTCATTGGGTAGGTGTGCAGTTCAAAAGAACCACAGCTCTGCCTTGCTTCATTTTAGAGTTATTGCCCTTTGTCATTTTTACACTTTGAACATTGTCCAGGACATAACCCTTACACTATAAGAGATACTGATAGGAAAAAGAAACTTTGTAGGTAGATAGATCTAATTGGGTTGATGTGCAGTGCAAAAGAACCGTAACTCTGCCTTGCCTAATTTTTGGAGTTATTGGCCTTTGTTCATACATTGTCCGGGACATAACTTCGAAACCAAAGAAGATATTAACATAAAACATTTTAGCTAGATAGATCTCGTTGCGTAGATATGATGTGCAAAAGAACCGTTACTCTGCTTTTTTAATTTTTGAGTAATTGTCCTGTTTCAAATTGACACTGTTAACATTGTCCGGAACATTACTGTAAAACTACAAGAATTGTCAACAAGAAACTAAGTCGATAGATAGATCTCATTAAGTAGAAGTGCAGTACAAAGAACAGTAACTCTGCCTTGCCTAAGTTTGGAATTATTACACTTTGAACTTTGTCTGGGACATAACTCTAAAAAAGTACAAGAGGCGTTCTTTTCTGTGTCCAAAACCTTTTCGGTTCAAACCGGCTCATGTTGCTTTAGTTTTTCACCTTTGCAACCAATACACGTTTTATCATTATACATGTATTCATGTATAACTGAGAATATTATATATTACTTTATCAGGTGCACTTTATTCTCGACATGACATGTATATATTAAAATTCTATAACAAGCACTTCAATAAACTAGTTATCGGATTATAAAAAGAATCATTTCTTGTATATTAGTATTGAAATTGTTATTATTTAAACTTTTTTTGCAATGTCTCAGCAAACATACACTATTAAGACACCAACAACATACTATACAGGCAGAAAACAAAACAATTTGTCCTCTAATACAATCTACATGCATACATGCAAATATAAAATTCGCACGTAAGTTGTTGGTCCAACACGATCGCCTCTGTCAGTGGAGTATCTGTTAATTTGATGAACAGGATAACTGTATTTGCTATAAATGTTACGTGATTAGTTACACCTTTTTAGGAACCAAACAAAGATAAATGAGATTTGGTTGCTTTGTTTTTCCATTATTATCACTCAAGATGAAGATAAAACTGGATTTCTATTATTGAAAACGGTTTCCCTAGACCCTAGGTGTCCAAAAGCAATCCAAAGCGAGGTCTTCATATGAACTTTCGATATACCAAGTTCAATTAAGGTTATTGACCTGAAACCATATCGTTTGATGCCTGCAAGGCTTAGGGAAATCTAATAATCATGTTTTAAAAATTCAAAATTAAAAAATATAGATCAAAATTGGATTTTTATCAAAATGTACGATTACCTTTTAGAAAACTTTTAAGTGAAAATATAAAGTATTGTGTGACAGTTTTATTTCCAAAGCCACTTTACTTTTAAATATACATATACATTTAAAGGAAACATTTAAAGAGAGACTGGCATTCTAGATGGTATGTAATCTTATTGAATTTAATTCCGTGATAAAGTGTTTTTAGAAATTGACATTTTTAGCACACTATTCAATTCCGTTGTAAAAGATAGATGTCTGTGAATTCGTTGTTGACAGGAAAAGTGTTTAAAGTGTTTAGTATTATATACGGTTTAATAGACTGTTCTATTTAATGTTGTTTGTACATTATTCAAAATTAAATATAAATAGCAATATAGCAATATATGTCATGTTTCCTTTTTACGATCAAACTATTAAACATGAAACAAAAATGCAAAGCTCTCTCACTTGGTTCTTCTTTCAATTTTGAATATTTTAAACAACTTTAACTTTTCAAAAAGAGAAATTAAAGCCCCTCAAATACCTTATGATTAGAAGTATTCATTTTTATACATGTCCATAAATATTTTAAAATATCAACTGTTTATGTCAAAAGTTAAATATTAGTCCTTTAATGTTGCACGGCCATTTTGTTTTCTGACTTTTGTAGGTTAAAACATGTAGCCTTTAGAGCATTGTATGTGTTAAGTTTGAATCTTTGTTTATCCTAAAGTAAACTTTATACTATTTTTGTATCAATCCCGGAATGCAATTAGACAGTATGTGTTCAAATTGTTTCACACTTTATTTTAGCTCAGTTTTAATTAAAAAAAAATATTAGCAGAAGTTTCATTCAAAAACAATTTCAGTGACGGTTATTATTACCTCGAAAATAATTATAAATGTCCGAATATCCTCTTATATAATTCCAGTTTTCTTTTGATACTAGATGAAATTCACGTGCTTAACTGGTATAAGTTGTTCATGACATCTGTGAAAGAGAAACATTTTAAAAAGAACATTGATTTTTTTCACTTTGAAGTTATCCATCATTGATAAAGAAGTTATTTAAAATTGCACGTTTTATACGCCTACAGATAGCGTGGTGGATACTGAAGAACTATCTCAATAATATTTGAAATGCCCTTTTAGTATGTCCATCAATATAATTCGGAATAATTCAACAATTATCACATACCCGTGCCGTGGCTTTAGCGACTCCGAAAAAATGGTTTTGCACGGCCGTGCATATATTTTGACGAGACGCGCTAAAAGTAAGCGATATACTATATTCGCGTCAATGAAAAAACAACATGTTTTTCACTAGAAATTTGCATTTTGGGTATGTGGTAAAAAGAATGTTATATTCGGGTTGGCTCAATACTAAATTAATTGAACTCGCTCAATAAAATAATATTATGTATGTCAGAGGCTCGCATAGTATACAATGGTAGGAAACTACGTCATTGCACATCTATATAGTAGGCTTTAGTACTTGATATAATTTTTAGAAACATTTAAAGTTTTACTGCCTAGTTAAGTCCTGAAAACGAGAAATAGTTCTTTTTTCTAAATGCTCCCACTATTTTTACACATAGCTTAATACAATGGTTATACAAGAGGGCCATGATGGCCCTGAGGTCGCTCACCTGTATATAGGCCCCCAGAGCGGGGCCAGTTTAAACCCCAGGGCTTTTATTTGAACAAACTTGGAAGACACCAATTAGAAGATGTTTCATGATGTTAAGTTTTTACTACACACATATAATGAAAAACAATGACCTCTGCCCCCACCCCCGGCAGGGCCAATTTTAACCCAAGGGCTTTTATTTGAACAAACTTGATAGACACCCACAAGAAGATGTTTCATGCTAAACATCTAACATCTAACTCATTGGGTTTTTTAAAAGAAGTTTTTTTAAGTTTTTACTATACACTTATAGTTAAAAACAATGACACCACTGGGGCGGGGCCAGTTTTGACCCCAGGGCTTTTATTTGAACAAACTTTGTAGATACTTACTAGAAGATGTTTCTTGCTTAATATCTAAACTCTAGCTATTTGGGTTTTTTCAAATTTTTGCCATACACATATAAGGAAAATCAATGACCCCCGGGGCGGGGCCAATTTTGACCCCAGGGCTTTTATTTGAACAAACTTTGTAGACACCCATTAGAACATGTTTCATGCTAAATATCTTAGCTCTAGCTCTTTGGGTTCTTTAAAAGAAGATTTTTTAAGTTTTTACTATATGCATATAGGGAAAATCAATGACCCCCTGGGGCGGGGCCAATTTTGACCCCAGGGCTTTTATTTGAACAATCTTGGTAGACACTCACTAGAAGATGTTTAATGCCAAATATCTAAGCACTACCTCTTTGGGTTTTTTACCCTACTCGTGGTTGCAATATGTGTAAAATTAAGTAAATTAAGCTTAATCTTTGAAAGTCGACTTCTTTTTGTGTCCCGCAAGATTCCTTGTCTGATCATGTTATTTTTCCATATTTTCTCGATTAACTTTCATTCTTTTGTTTAAGTTTCATTATATATGTCAAGTGATAAACAATCAGATAAATATAAATCATTTTTTAAATTTCGTATTCATTGAGCAGTGTATACTTTCTCAGTTATTTTATCTACTTACAATTTCCTAAAACATCAATAATATGATGGTAGCAATTTAATTACAAGTCCAGACGATGTCTTACGTTGTGAACGTAATTGTCCCAATGTCTAGAATGGCACTACGGGATATATGACTGCTAATCACTTTTGTTTGCGCATCAATAGATTACCTTAATGTTGTCAATCAAGAAAATGTTATTGAATGTCCTCATCAATTGATGGTGAACGGAATCTAACTGAACAATATAACGTTTATTGGCCGCCAGATAATCCCAACATAACCTCACCAACTGTCCATTGTTTACTTATTGTATCAGAAAGAAAGAAATTAAGAAATTAAAGAAAGGATATACAATGTAGTGTATGTATAATGATTGGTCATAAAGGGAATTAAATATTTTTATGGTTTATGATCGTGTAATATTATGCCATGAAATATTGTCCTTAAACTCAGAAAAATTGTCCTTAAACTCATTGTTACCACCGGGGTATTCTATCATATTTGTAGATAACTTTATTTCAATTATTAGAACTGCCAGTGAATCATCCTTGATACGCATTAAACGACTATAGTTCCTCTACCTTAATATTGATTGTTGTATCTTTAACATTCATATTGTGCAGGAAAAAATTGTATGACCAATATGTTGTTAAAAGTCAAATATCTAATACGGAATTGTTCATTTTTTTCAACTGGACAACGTCTTTTATAAGTTTAAGGGACAGTTTCTAAATATATACTGACTGAATAGCGAACAGTGCAGGCCATGATCTGATGGCGTGAATGTGCAGATTTATTTTGTCTGCAATGATCACATGTGTAATATCGGTTTCGGTAAGAAGGCTAAAGGTAACGAGCATCAATTTCCATGACAATCCAAAAAGGTCAGCAATCCATGTAAAGTCTTTTAAAAGTGAAATTGGATAATGGGAAATGCATAACTATGTCTGCTTAACCCAAAACGTATCTTCATTAATGTATCATTTTAAACAATAGAAAGTGATTTTGTCACGTCATTTCTTTTAGGTTTTTAAACATGAAGATTCCCCATATACTCTCAACGCTTTTGGACCAAAATAAGCATTTTGAACAGCCATGTTAATTTAAAAAATTTAAATAATTTTTGACACTTATTTACATTTACATGATAGTATGTCGTTGCCTTTGATGGTGGCAAGCGTATTTAAATTTGATAATTGTCAGTGGCTGGTTTAACTCATCGTCATTGTCATATTTGTTAATTTTAAGGTGTTATATTTCCAACTTTTACAGATCGTACAGTACGGTTTCATCTTTTGTACCTTCTGGATTCAATATTACAATAATGATTTGTTGTATGTATTTTAACTGCGGCATTTGACAAGCTTGATTTAAACCTCTGAACATCAGTCACAAGTCCATATAAATAAATTCTGCTCAATATATTTTTTATTACATTCGTTGTTAAAAAATGTTGAAATGTTGTCTTTTGCTGAAGCCTGTGCTTTGGAACGTATACGGCATCTTACACCTGACACTGGTGTCCATGAACAAACTCAATCAAACCAACCGAGCTGGAAATATTTTCAAATTTATTTTGGTTGGCCTTTATCGGTGCAATTTTTTAAGTTTCTTCTATTGATTTCTTCTCTATTTTTTTATAATTGTCAAAGGTTAAGAAAATTACATACATGGCCAAAGTTTTATTGATACACACAACTTAAATAACAAAATATCCGCGAGACATATGTCATGCATATGTCATGCATATAATGAAATTAATAAGGTTTATAGGTAGCTTAAATAATCTCTCAGCAAATATCTGAATTAATCAGTGAAGCTCAGTAATCAAACTAGATGTAGTTAAAATAGTAATAGTATCTAAAAACAGAAAATATTGTTTTAGTTGAGGTAATTTTAATTGTCAATATCCTATGACATTTTAAAAACATTAAAGTTAATATGCTTAAAACATAAGGAATTATATAGAAATAAAATTATACATTTAGTCAGTTAACTTTAAATGACACAAAAAAAGCTCCTTTAATTTTCTTTTACCACAAAAGTACCAAAAAGCTAACCAACGTAGGTGCTGTAATTAGAAGCAAGTTACAACATATTTTAAATTAAATTCCATTTCACAGACAATTAATTTGCGTTACTTTAAATGTTTTCTATAATATTACATTGTGCGTGGGCACTCGTTTATGTTATTGTACCGAATCAAGTCAATGTTTTGAAAGGTGCTTTAAATTGATATGTACTTCCCAAAAATGATAAAATCACACATTTGCAGATGTTTCTGAATTCAATGATAAACACCTTTTCCTCTTTAAATTTTTAGTTTTCAGTTTGAGACGTGGAGCTTGTATTTAACATCGCAGTATATCAACTGATAAAATCTAAGTTTGCGTTCGCTACATTTTATGAGTTCTGCCGTCTTACCCCTGAGATTTAAATTTTAACTATATATTTGTTTCTATGTTAACAGAATCTTTAAGCAGCGTTTGTTACATCTTGAAATTTGGTTTAGTAAAGAATTATTCTGACTTATTAGATAATTCATAATAGTTAAGTGTTTCAGATGCACACACAACCGTACATTATATATATAGAATAAGCAATGATTGATAAAGTAATTTAAATATATGGTTGCAGCCCTGAAAAAAGTTGAACTGATAAAAAATATGATGTCACTGTGTTGTGCAATGTTAACAAAATTGAATTATATTTATTTCATCTTGAAACATGAACATTTATTTTATGCAAACCAAATTGTTTGCACGTTATTTCATGTTTTCAGTCATTATCCTCATACAATTTTGACAAAAACTCGGTTTACATGAAAGTATAGAAAGCTATATATCTGCTGCAAAAATTATTGTTTGAATTTTCTAAAATAATATTTTCAAAATGCTTGTATTGAGTACATTTGGTAGTAAAATGCTCTAAAAGCGAACAGCGGATGCACGAAATCTTAAAATTGCAGAAAAAACTCATCCTAGAATCGACCATTATATTGTGGAACCAATATAATTTACCATCGCTAAATTTCATAAGAATATTTCCTAAGTTATAGCTGTATACCCTTTAATAATGATTCAAACAATTTCCAATAGCAATTGTTAGGTCAATGACGGGAACAACGATTTTTTCATCCGATTAAGATATTATTAGAAAATCCGAGGCAATATCAATATCTCTCTTCTCAGTAAGAGAATTACAGTATGAAATTTAATTACTGTTGTGTAACTTGATATGCTGATGTTTTTCCTTGATCATCTGTGATAAATGAGAATTTTCATTACTGAATTACAATAAGTATGTGATCAAAACAGGAAGCTTTGATGATGCGTTACTTTAATTCTAGCAAGTAATCATTTGCGTATCGCTGTTTACGGCTTTGATGTTGAATGCTGGTTACATTCACATGTAAATACAAGCCCAGACATATTGCTAGCATTAATTGTTTAAAATTCAAGAACGTTTTATTGCGCAAATGGAGTTGGAATTAAACTCAAAATTGCCTTTCACTCTGATAAAGGTTTGAAGATTGAAATGAATTTATGCAATACAAAATATGATACAAGGAACGCATACCCCAATACATGGACCATCGAAGACTCGTTACAAATAAGCACATATCGAGTCTGTTTATGGGTGAAAGTGGTAATTGCAAGTTACCGCCCACGCCCCCTTGCACATACTTAAGCAGAATGAACCGGTACAGTTTTGAATTTTGAAACATCAGCAGTTGTACACTTTATTATCTGTTATCTCCACAAGGTTTTGAAAATAGCCTTTTTCCCAACACAGTTTTTATTATAGCTGAAGTTGTCTTAAATTTCCCCGGGCAAGCTTCATGAGAAACTTAATGCAATCAGCCTTTCAATTCATGCAAAATATTCATGAGCTGAAGAGCACAACAAACAACCTTTTCTGAAAAGCTTGTTTGTTATTTTATCAGAGGAAATTTGACTTTTTAACACATGATGATTGGCAAAAATGTCATTTTCTACTTCATTACTGACAGCAAACATTCAATTTTAAACAGCTCATCAAGATGATATATTAGCTCAGCTCTTTTTTAAGAACCAATATTTTCTTGAAATTTCATTTGGAAGAAGAATAAATTTTACAATGCACTTTTTGATTTTCTTAAAAGATGAGATCAAAAAGCTGGTTTCTGTGCCAACTCGAATTGTTATATATTTTTTTATTGTTCCGCATATACTTGCACAGGGTAACTTATTATTAAAATAAATTATGACACATGTAAGTACCGTATTCTGTCTATTTGGAAACGGTAATTATACATGTATTTGTACGTTCGTATTTATTTACAATTGTGACGCTCTCATAAGAAGCTTATTCTTTTTTTTTATTTGTAAGATATTATCATAACGTTACAGAGAAGCTTTATTATTATTTGTGTTACATACGATGTTTTTGATATTTCTTCTAAAATAAAAAAAAAATGTCTTTACAGTCAAACCAATGTTAAGACAATCCTGTAAATAAAACACATTTTTACAACCCTCTTTTGATAAGTTAGAACAAAATTACTTGCAAATAAAGACCACTTGCCTTTAATGACCACGTTTTGACTCACCTTTAGGTGACTTTTGTTTACAGGCTTACCTGTAATGTAAAACACATTGGACGCACACAATCTGCAAATTGGACAAACTGTTTGATCAGCAAACCATCAACATCATCTTGTTATTAATGTCCTAAAATAACAAAAGTAAAAACTTAAGGAATTACATAACTGATGTAGAATCAATGACATATTTAAGAATTTATCAAGGTAAGTTCTCATAACAAGTACATTTTGAAGTATTAAAGTATAAATATAAAGATTAAATTTAATGAAATTTGATTAAAATATATTAATTACATCTTGATGTTTACATCTTGCGTTTAAATGGGCCATTTTGATTTTTTGTCATTTCATATTCCATTTTTCCTTAAGTAGGACAAAAAAAACAAATGTTTTATCTAGAAAAGAGAAAAACTAACTCCCTAAAGAATGCCCTAAACGTCAAAAATTGGAAATGTTAAAGGCTCGGTTTGGTTAAGTTTGTTCATGGTAGTATTCGAACCGGCTAAAGAGACTGCAACATTTTCAATTTTGCCATGTTTGCCTTTCTTTAGAAATTCTGTTTTTATTTAAATAAAGTAGAGTATGGTTTATTTCCCCGGAATATCAAAATTGTCAAATACTTTTTTTAAATGTGTCATTGCTGAAAATTGCTTATTTTTTCAAAAACACTCTTTAAAGGTATCTGAAACTGATCTGAACGAACCATTTAATGCTCTCATGCAATTAATTATATTTTATATACGATGTTATTACGTAAATATGTTTTTCTTCCTTTGTTATCATTACAGCTCTACCATTGTCGCGGTATAACGTTCGTTTCAATAAATGACATTCATTACACCGCAGAGAATACTTAGACAGTTTAATTGGTTATTGTTGATTGTGCACTAGCAATAATATAATTTGTACCAATATTCAACAAAAGGTAACAGACAATGATAAAATGTAACGTTTGGAGTTTTGTTGTAGAATATGAATACTTCTATTCCCTTTTGACAGATAGGTTTCGAATTGTCATACTTGGCTTTTAAAAAATAGAACTATTCACTACACTTAAAGAATATCATGTCCGATAACTGTTACAATATGGAAATGCAACAATGTCATTTAAATACATAAAAGTGTCACACACAAATAGTGATTGATTGAACGGTTGTTTTTAAGATCAACAAATATTCTTTTTAATGTCAAAGACTTCTTCTTCAGATAACCTTCACGGTTATTCAGCACCTTAATTCATTTTAATACGAATTTAGCATTACAATTTAATATGGCTTGCAATGAGTAACATTTGTATTATTTACTTCTTTGACGATATACATAAATATTTGAATACTAAGTTGGTCGGTGAACATTTATTTAAGAATAATATAGTTAAGTCCAATTATTATCAAATAGTCAGTTCTCTTCAAACAAACTCTTCACAACTCTGACTCAATTACAAGGTTTATAAACTGAAACAAAAAATAAACTTTCTCCAAGTTTGAATGTAGACCTGTTAGTACAGTTTTTCAATCCTTTTGAAACTCGATTTTTACGTTGAATAAACATATCGGGCTTTTATACGGGGATTAGCTGACCGATTTTGCAAACAAAACGAGTTTTATATACTACATGTATATAAGTGTGTACATCTAAGTGGTACCCTTGAACAACTGGCACATACTTTGCGAAAGTTTCTTTTTTGGTTCAGTGTATGTATACAAGTATCAAGTGATGTAGCGTCCACTCCAATCTGCCAACTAATGTAGTAAGCATGATGCAATCGTTCTGTGTTATGAAATTGAGGTATGTCGTGTACATAATGACCTGAGCAAACTGAATTAAGATTTATACTGTTTATGCAGTGCCAACGGAAGAATTTTTAGGCAGCATTTCTTTTAATTTCACCTTTCTATGGCTGCAGGAATGCTACGGAAAAATGTTGATACCAGACCTTTCGTTTAAAAGAAACACTTAGGATATGAATGTGTTTTTAAATTAATATTTATTTTTAGGAGTGTTTTTACCGAATTGATTCAATACAAATCTAATGCAAAATTAATTTTTATATGATATACATGTGCTTATATTTGTTTTACAGGGATTCTTATATTTTGACATCAAATGTTTAAATTACCTTTGTTTATTTGCAATTGGTTAGAGAATTGGTTAGAGGCTGTATTAAGAGACTCCTATAGTACTGTCTATAAGATAAAATTTGTCTATACTTGTTAATTTGAATCTATTTACAAATACAAATAATAAAAATGATTTATAGAATTGGTACGTCTTTGATGTTACAACATAAAAAAGATTCTTAAATTACATATAAAATCTCTTAAAAAAGAACATGCATTGGAATTGGTACGTCTTTAATGTTACTTCATAAAAAGTAGGTTCTTAAATTTGATTAAAAATCTTGCGTTTCGTTTTTTGTTTGTTTTTGCTTTAAAGGAACAATAAAATACATGCATCCGAACAGTAAACAATACCCTCTGCTCTAAAGTATTTGCTTAAACAGTCAATTGTGCTGATTAAAACAGGTCATTAGGTATAAATCACATTCCCTGGAGATACAACTAACAATTTTGTTGGCATTAAAAAGCATATTAATTATTTATATTTGTACTCTGTAGAACGGCGTTGCGAAACTAAAACTAAAACAAAGGCATCGTTGATATATTATCGGGATATTATTTTTATGATTCATAACTGTACAAATTATTTAGAAGTGATTGTTTTAAACATACTATAGACTATTTGATAATGGGCTGTTATCCTGCTAATGCGTTTTTTTTTCAAAGTAGATAACTTTTGACATAGCGAAAATGTAAAATTTCATTTAATTGATAACTTTACCTGTGTTAATGATTTACGTACCAAAAATGATAAAAATTCATTCAAACCTTTAATAATTATCGTTCAGACGGACGACCGACCAACAGAAAGACAAGCCCGCTCCTATATATACCTCCTTCCCATTCGAAAAAGAAAGATAAAGCATAATGTGATAAAAACTAAATTGCTTTGAAAACCTATGAATAGTGTATAACATATTCAATACACAGGCAGCGACAAACATAACCAATTTGTCCTGAATTCTGAATGTTCTGAAAGTTTCAAAGATTGCAAAATACTTCTGATATTTAAAGCTTTTAAATTATAAGTGTAAAAATTTATCTACGTATCAGAAAGGCATCGGAACAGATGACATTAAATTGTACCGGAAATGGAATTTTTCCGTTTGGTGTTGACTGACAATAATTTGTCTCTCGTTTGATTGTAAAGTAACTATGTAAAGCATGGACTAGACAAGTAAAGAGGAAGATTTATTATTATATAACGTGATAAATTTGCAATACTGAAATCTTTAACTTATTGGCTAACAAAGTCACTTTAATATTGTATTTTTAAAGAGATAATAATGTACACACTGACTTACATTTTCCGACCTTTGGAGCTCAACGGATAGAAAACTATCGTTTAGTCGAGATATAATTGATGACCAAGGCATTACGATAAACCTTTATGAGCTTGTCAGCACTGTTTATATAAAAAGACTTGTACTGGCAGATTCCTGGCACAATTATTGGTTACCTTTCCTTAGGCGTACCGGTCATGTCGCAATATGAAACAAGTACTAGTTTGGCCGTAATGGAATTTCCATGTCGTAACGATTCCCATTTTATTTCAATTTTCTTAACTGCGAAGATTAAAACAGACATTCTTAAAGGTAATTTTTCGTCGGCTTAGTGCAATAGCTGACCATTTCTTCGCAGCCATTTTTAGCGTACGTTAAATCTCGCTTGTTATACATCTTAT
>NW_026860575.1:0-61592 GCF_026571515.1 Ruditapes philippinarum | reverse complement strand
GAATTTGAAGTGACAGGTAAATGAAGCAAAGAAATAGTATTATACGATTGGTCAATAGTATTCCGGTAATTATCTTAACCAATCAAATCCTTATATAATATTCAGAGCGGAACAGTATATACCATGTATACATGCGCTATACATGGCGATAAAATACTGTCACAAGCGAGATCCTTGTGTATTTTTTAATGAATTACGTGCGAAGAGGGCATTTGATCAGTGAAGACTTCGCAGATCGATAGGAAAAGAGTTTGTTTATGGAACGTACGTGGAAATTCTAGCCGTTTTTTGTTTTTTTCGTAAAAATCGATCAGAAATCGTGTTTGTATACATAAATGGACTGGACGTCGAAAACGACATGGATTGAAAATATTGGCATTTTCTGAAACTTTTACTCATTTCTTTGCTATTTGAAGAATTTTAATGAAATAAAAAGCTTTAACGCTTGGATTGATCCTTTCAGATGGCGACCAGAAAGAGATAACCGTGATCTGGTCGTTTCCTGCAGCAGTGTTCTTGTTTGTTCCGCATGATGTTTTTGTTTCGTTGGGGGCCTTATATCTTTATATACGTATATAGACCGATTATGTAAAATATTTGATTATCATTATGTGACTAGCGCCTGTGCTACGGTCACTACCACAAGCACGAGTATCGGACCTGGGAAGAAAAAAATAAGACCAGATTGATAAAAAAAACCTGTGTTCATCTCAAAAGTATGGTGGCTGATTTGTGCCATTCGTGTTTTCGCCCCGCGACCCCGCCAAGCGAATAGTCGATAATTAACAAGTTAAATTGGCGGGGGCGGAGGAGGAGCGAAAACAAGCTAATAATTAGCGAGGTGGCTGGACGAAAAGTCTATATCGTTGGTAGCTCTATATCATTGGTAGCTCTGTAATGGTGGTAGCTTTATATCGTCGTTAGCTCTGTAATGATGGTAGCTCTATAATGTTGTTAGCTCCATATATTGGTGGTAGCTCTATAATATTGTTAGCTCCATATATTGGTAGCTCTATATATTGTTGTAAGCTCTATAATTTTGTTAGCTCCATATAATATTGTTAGCTCCATATATTGGTAGCTTTATATATTGGTTGTAGCTCTATATATTGTTGTAAGCTCTATAATTTTGTTAGCGCTAT
This sequence comes from Ruditapes philippinarum, assembly GCF_026571515.1. Classification (NCBI taxonomy): domain Eukaryota; kingdom Metazoa; phylum Mollusca; class Bivalvia; order Venerida; family Veneridae; genus Ruditapes; species Ruditapes philippinarum. The sequence goes on along the minus strand of NW_026860575.1, from coordinate 60,450 downwards.
AATATTGTTAGCTCCATATATTGGTTGTAGCTCTATATATTGTTGTTAGCTCTATAATATTGTTAGCTCCATACATTGGTGGTAGCTTTATATCGTTGGTAGCTCCATATCTTGGTGGTAGCTCTATATTGGTGGTAGCTCCATATATTGGTGGTAGCTCTGTATAATGTTGGTAGCTCCATATATTGGTGGTAGCTCTATATTGGTGGTAGCTCCATATATTGGTGGTAGCTCTGTATAATGTTGGTAGCTCCATATATTGGTGGTAGCTCTATATCGTTGGTAGCTCCATATATTGGTGGTAGCTCTATAATGTTGTTGCAGGTAGCTCTATATCGTTGGTGACTTCATATATTGGTGGTAGCTCTATATCGTTGGTAGCTCCATATATTGGTGGTAGCTCTATATCGTTGGTAGCTCCATGGCATATATTGGTGGTAGCTCTATATTGGTGGTAGCTCCATATATTGGTGGTAGCTCTGTATAATGTTGGTAGCTCCATATATTGGTGGTAGCTCTATATTGGTGGTAGCTCCATATATTGGTGGTAGCTCTATAATGTTGATAGCTCCATATATTGGTGGTAGCTCTATAATAATGGTAGCTCCATATATTGGTGGTAGCTCTGTATAATGTTGGTAGCTCCATATATTGGTGGTAGCTCTATAATGATGGAAGCTCTATAATGTTGCAGGTAGCTTTATATCGTTGGTGACTTCATATATTGGTGCACGGATTTATATTACATAAATCCGTGATTGGTGGTAGCTCTATATCGTTGGTAGCTCCATATATTGGTGGTAGCTTTCTACAGGCATTCAAATAAAAATAATAATTAATATATACGGATTAAAATATACGAGTGACATTAAAAAGGCCGGCACGAGAGTACTTTACTGTTACGATAATTGTCTACTTCACTGCACCGACATTTGAAAACAGATTTACAAAAAAAAAAGAATAATGATATAAATGATGAATGAAATTTAAATATTCTATGAATATGGCAATATTGACAATCTCGGCAATATTTTGTACTAAAAAAAAATGAATAATTTTTCTTCACCTGTTGAGCGAATTGTAAAGGCCGCAATACATTACCCGTAAAACAATTGTGCGTTAATAAATTTGACTACATAACCCAATAAATCTTAAATATCGCATCTTTGATCATCTGTGAATAACTAACATCGGCTTCTTTTTTATTTTGAAATTGAAATTATTATGGTACCGTAATAATAAATTTCAAATACCTGCTTTTTATATAAAAAACGTAAATTTACCGCGGATTTCGTCAAGTTAATTTTTTAATCGTCGCTGCGGACAGATGAACTGTACCTTTAAAAAATAAATTAGATATTTGAATTAAACAAGTATTTTTCTTCAAAATAAACTTTAAATTTCCAAAATCGGATAATAAATGGAAAAGCTGTATGATATTTTGTAAAGTAGGTATCCGTTGCGAACGGGCATTTACGCTTAGCGCCGGTAAATTATCGATCTATGTACCTTTATCGGGTGCACGACAAGATATTTAAGCATTTATATAGGGTTAACTGGGAGTGTCCGATCCTTGTAATATAAATCCGTGATTGGTGGTAGCTCTATATCGTTGGTAGCTCCATATATTGGTGGTAGCTCTATAATGTTGCAGGTAGCTCTATATCGTTGGTAGCTCCATATATTGGTGGTAGCTCTATAATATTGGTAGCTCCATATATTGGTGGTAGCTCTATAATATTGGTAGCTCAATATATTGGTGGTAGCTCTATAATGATGGAAGCTCTATAATGTTGCAGGTAGCTCTATATCGTTGGTGACTTCATATATTGGTGGTAGCTCTATATCGTTGGTAGCTCCATATATTGGTGGTAGCTCTATAATGTTGCAGGAAGCTCTATATCGTTGGTAGTTCAATATATTGGTGGTAGCTCTATAATGTTGCAGGTAGCTCTATATCGTTGGTAGCTCCATATATTGGTGGTAGCTCTATAATGTTGGTAGCTCCATAAATTGGTGGTAGCTCTATAATATTGGTAGCTCCAAATATTGGTGGTAGCTCTATAATGTTGGTAGCTCCATAAATTGGTGGTAGCTCTATAATATTGGTAGCTCTATATCGTTGGTAGCTCCATATATTGGTGGTAGCTCTATAATGTTGGTAGCTCCATATATTGGTGGTAGCTCTATAATGTTGGTAGCTCCATATATTGGTGGTAGCTCTATAATGTTGGTAGCTCCATAAATTGGTGGTAGCTCTATAATATTGGTAGCTCCATATATTGGTGGTAGCTCTATAATGTTGCAGGTAGCTCAATATCGTTGGTAGCTCCATATATTGGTGGTAGCTCTATAATATTGGTAGCTCCATATATTGATGGTAGCTCTATATCGTTGGTAGCTCCATAAATTGGTGGTAGCTCTATATCGTTGGTAGCTCCATATATTGGTGGTAGCTCTATAATGTTGCAGGTAGCTCTATAATGTTGGTAGCTCCATAAATTGGTGGTAGCTCTATAATATTGGTAGCTCAATATATTGGTGGTAGCTCTATAATGTTGGTAGCTCCATATATTGGTGGTAGCTCTATAATATTGGTAGCTCCATATATTGGTGGTAGCTCTATAATGTTGGTAGCTCCATATATTGGTGGTAGCTCTATAATGTTGGTAGCTCCATATATTGGTGGTACATGTAGCTCTATAATGTTGGTAGCTCCATAAATTGGTGGTAGCTCTATAATGTTGGTAGCTCCATATATTGGTGGTAGCTCTATAATGTTGGTAGCTCCATATATTGGTGGTAGCTCTATAATGTTGGTAGCTCCATATATTATTGTTAGCTCTATAATATTGGTAGCTCTGTATAATGTTGGTAGCTCTAAATTATTTGTAGCTCTATATTGGTGGTAGCTCTACTATGTTGGTAGCTCTATAATATTGGTACCTCTATATATTGTTGGTAGCTCTATAATATTGGTAGCTCCATATATTGGTGGCAGCTCTATAATGTTGCAGGTAGCTCCATATATTGGTGGTAGCTCTATAATGTTGGTAGCTCCATAAATTGGTGGTAGCTCTATAATGTTGGTAGCTCAATATATTGGTGGTAGCTCTATAATATTGGTAGCTCCATATATTGGTGGTAACTCTATAATGTTGCAGGTAGCTCCATATATTGGTGGTAGTTCTATAATGTTGGTAGCTCCATAAATTGTTGGTAGCTCCATATATTGGTGGTAGCTCTATAATGTTGGTAGCTCCATATATTGGTAGCTCCATAAATTGTTGGTAGCTCCATATATTGGTGGTAGCTCTATATATTATTGGTAGCTCTGTATAATGTTGGTAGCTCTATAATATTGTTGGTAGCTCTATAATGTTGGTAGCTCTATATATTGTTGGTAGCTCTATTTTATTAATGGGGAAGTGGATTGCGAGTTGGTACACATATAAACTCTTTGTTGAAAGACAAAAATTAACCCCCCACTCTCTGTCCAAAGACAAAATTTATCCTCCCCCCCCCCCTACTTATTAGACTACTAATATATACCTTTGGTTATTGAAATCTCACAGCAATTAAATTGATGACCAGAAAAGAAGAAAAAAACAATAAAAAATATTTTTTATTTCTTTATCTTACATTATTTTTCATTGTATTAGCAAATTTTCTTTTAATTATAACGCATACACATAAAATAAAATATTTTAACAATTGTTTAATCAATCAATATATGTAATAAATCTGTTTACATGGTATTCTATAACAATTATATAAAAGTGTTATCTACATCAATATTTACAGTACTGCACATTAGTAACATGGATTGAAACAGAGTTTCAAAATGATGCCTTGGATATATATATTTATTACCCTTCCAGATTTTTTCCGCCTTTTTGATTGGATATTGATCACCCAAAAGAAATTGATATTACCGAGCCAGACGGGTAATATACACACTAAATAAACAACATGCGCTATGGCGATGCGCGCACAGTTTGATTTTACGCAATGTAAATTCCGATTTACAAGCACTTTTTAACTGTCAAATGATAAATATTTACCAAAATAGAGTAATGATACATATTCTCATCAGTATTGAAAACAAATATGACCTTGTGAAAGCTTGATATTAATTCCAAAAAAGTGCTTTCAACAGACTACTCCTTTTCTCTTGTTTCCATTCGTTAGGTTCGAAAGAATTACCTCATGTATTTATGTGACGTCATGTTGTGGTGAAAGGGTATCCTAAAGGGAATCTTATTTTGATGTTTCATTTGAAGTAGCAATGATTTGTTTTAAAATTGTCTTAACTCGGCTGGGGAAGGGTAATAAAATTATTATTTTGGTTTTAGAGTGATATATGTGGATATATTACCTGCCAAGATAAAATATCACCCGAGACAGCTCGGGTGATATAAAATCTTGACAGGTAATATATCCACATATATCACTCTAAAACCAAAATAACATTGATGCCTTGGAGATATATATATATATATACGAACAATGATTCCTAAAAACAAATTATTTCTACTAATATGCTATCACATTTATAAAGTCTATATTTAGGCTTAATTGTTTTGATTTAAACAAAAATATCACAGACTTTTAAATATCTTTGATCTACTTTTTTATTAATGATACAAAACTTTAGAAGAAAATTTTAGATCCTATCATTTACAATATAAAACAAAAATATAAATTCTGCCTTTAAGATAAAAACACAAATAATTTAAACTCACAATATGTTAACATTATCATCAACAATGTTCTGATAAAACCCTAATGTACATAAACATCAACACCACATAAACACACACCTGTTTAATATATTATATAAAGCATTTAATGTAAATTGTTCAGTTTTCAAACAAGTTAAAAGTATGCTAAAAATAGTCTTGAAGATCAATTTTTTTAAATTATTCACTAACAAAAATTTTACTGATATTAATTACAGGTTTAAGTAGTTTTTACATGTAACTGTAAACAGATATTCATATAATAAAAGCAATACAAGAATTATGTGCAGGAAACAATGTTCATATTTTTTTACAATTTATTGAAGTTTATTTATTTATTTAACTGACCTTTAGAATTAAAAACAGTATAATTATTTAGTAATATTCATGGTATGATTAAAGTGGTTTTCACAAGTTGTTCAATTCATGATTCAAAATAGTGACGGGAAAACAGATAAATATATTTTTAAAATGTTATCTATAAGACATACCATATATATTTAAAGTAGTACATGCATATTGAAGAAGTCACTGTATCAATTTTTTTTAACTTAATTCATTATATATGTCCATTGCAACAATATCACATTATGTTATAACTGTAATTGTTGTTTATTCTATAATTTGGCTGTTGGTACATCAAATGTAAGTTCACCTTTCATCAATGGCCTCAATGTTGTGTAATATGAATCCTGCACCTGTAAAATAGAAAGAGTTTCTAATCTATGTATGTATCATTTTAGTTCAATATTTTATTTCAATATATATATATATATACTCTTGTTATTGTCCAGAAACTGTTTTTCTATTTCAAATAATGGTTACCTTGACCACAATGGGGTCTAAAAGCAATACCAACCAGGGTTTTCATATAAGGTTGCCAGATACCAAGTTTGACTACAATAACTCTTTCCAAACTGTAGTTATCATCTGGAAACCATGAGGTGGACTGACCTACGGATCAACAAGCTGACTCCTATATACCCCTTTAAACTTTGTTTGTTGAAGTATAATTAAGGATTTATTAGATGCATTAGGAACATTTATCAAGTTTATATATTATTTATTATATACATTATTATGATAAATTTGTTTTTCCTATAAGAATTTGATACCACAGCAGTGGCCAGTGCTTGAATGTCAATTTATCAATGAAACACCCAACTTAAACTAAAGGTCATACCCTTAATACCATAGTACATTCACACTTTAATATAACATTATGTAATAAAGTATTTTATCTAACAAGCAATTATCATAGTATTGCAAGCAATCCATGAGTCCCCTACCGGTATGAACCCCAGCTACATTCTGAAGGGCCATTGACCATTCACTTATGTCTCTATTTTAAGTAAATTTGTTGAAAAAGATCACAGGAAACAGTTTTTATGTACAGACAGATGGACGGACTGAAGGACACTCTAAAGCTATTTTTTAAACATCTCTGTTATCAAAATATAACATTTTTAAAAACAAAATTCTTAAAAAGGAGATAACTCTTGAAATAAAGATGCAAGACATCATACATGATGTGAGTGTAACAAAGAACAATTAGTAATGAAGGTGTTGATAATGAATGTTTATTTTGAATTTGAAGTAAAATAAAGTTAAAAAAAACAATATTTTTTTCATGAAAATTCTAGGTTCAAGGGAGGAAAACCTGATAAATTTTGTGCTAGAGTTGTAAACCTTGTCCCATATGATGTGGTTGATGACAAGAAAATCAAATTTCTATTTAAAGTTTGAAGAAAATACCTTAAGAAATAAAGACCTTATAGTGAAAAAACGTAAAAACTAGAATCAGAAATCTTGAAATTTAGTCTATTTGTTGCCATAGCAACCAGAATTTTCAACATAAGAAGAAAATAAAAGACGGGTAAACCGGTAGGGGACTAATTAAGCTGTATACGCAGTCCCAATGATATCCTTTCCAAGACCGACCCTCTTTTTCGGACTGACACCCGTAACATTTTAAAAAGGCACATTATTTCAAACCCTAAAAGCGGGGTCTGAATTAATGAAGGAAACCCGAAACCACAGGCGCTAGTCACATAATCAAATATTTTACATAATCGGTCTATATATAATCTTTATATACATATATAGACCGATTATGTAAAATATTTGATTATCATTATGTGACTAGCGCCTGTGCCCGAAACGTAATAAAACGTGTGTTTTTTCAACAGTCTTAAAAACTGTAACGGAAATCAGCGTAAAAGATTTAAGTAAAGACTTATTAAGCGTAATTTCTGATAAATCTTACACATAAATACGGTTCAGACTTTTTTGCGAACGAGGAATATACCGTATTTGAACGATATTGTTGTCCATCGTTAATATTGAAAACACCGTCATTTTACCTTATGGGGATAGGTGTTTGTTTGCTGTGAAATAAAAATCTCAGATATTTATAAATGCCCAAATACGTTTTAGTATGTTACGGGTCAATATGCGGTATAGGTAAATACGATATCCACTACTTGTCAAACCGTAAATAAGAAGTTACCGTTAAATGACTGAAACGTAGAATTCCGTAAAAATGATGAATCTTTCTCGCAATAATTAATCATCTTGTCTTTAGAAAAATGTCATAAATAAGGTTTTGACAATTAAGACAAACATATCTTCTATAAGGTAGAAACATGTTTTAGAAGCCTTATTATTAGTTAAATGGAAAAACACATGGTTTAAATAAGTTAGTATTTGTAGCTTACTTTACCTACAATTGATTTGAACTAAATTACAAATTTTATTATCCAATAATATGATTAATAAACGATCAGTGACACTCTTAAACCGATTTTTATAAAAATGACATAGTACTTTTAAAAAAACTTGTTTCTTAAAACATTTATTTTTTTTACAATCTTTTGCAAAATGCTTTCAAAGTAGCTTATGCAAAATAATGTGATGAAAATATTGCCAGGTTTCCTACGACAAATCAACACCTGCTTTTGAGAATAGAAAATTTTGACACGTCTAATTACGTTTTGGGTGTTCTTTCGAAAAATAGGGTCGGCTTTTCGAGAAACGAAAATAGATACATTTAAATACATTACTGTCGCGGAAAGGATATCATCGTTTTTACACAAAATAGAAATATGTTATAATCCAATATTCTGGCATATTGACTGTTAATATAGCTTGAATTTTATAGTAAGTTGGCTGTTGGAAGATATTCATAACTTAATTCAAAGATTTTGACACATCTATTCCTCCATACTTGTATTTTTTGGGATTTCTAGATACCATAGTAACCTCCTCTGAAATCACCCAAATTGGCAGACATTAATGGAAATAGTTTCAACAAGAATGCATTTGTGAAAAAATGCTATGCCACTGCATTAATATAACAGAAGTTGATTATTTTTGTTACTATACGATTGAACTTTGACTTGGTATTTGAAATAATTTTTGTCCAATATAGGATTGCAGTATTTCAAATGAATCGTAACACATTTACTTCGGTAAATCGGCAAACTATTAATCAGTCTAGTAAGTCGACTGTTTATAAAAAAATAATTTAAAACACTAAGCCAGTTAAAATTTTAGTAAAATAATTTAAAACACTAAGTCGGTTAAAATTTATTAGTACGCATTTACAAAATTTAATTGGTGGCAATTTAATTTTGTAAATACGTTCTGATAAACTTTAACATATACATAATGCAGTAGTGTCTAGTGAATTTGGGGGGGAGGGGGGGGGGGTCAAGGTCATATTTCAGCATGTCCAATCTTTAGACTCATGTGCATATGTGTCTAATGTTAAGATACAAAGGCCATAGTTCAATAATTGATTCAAAAATAGAAGAATTTTTTATTGACAAAAAATAGGTATTAACTGAATAACATAGCTGTATTAAACTTAAAATGCAGGTAGAGTAACTCTTTTTTTTTAAAATACCATCTTTTTAATTAAGCATTATCAATTTCTAAAAACATAATCATTATTGTATACATGGTGTGAATGATAATTTCCTTATAATGTGCTCAAATTGTTTCATTTAATATCTCTACAAAGCTCATCACTGTCTTGCTAGAGTTCATAACTATTGAATATTTTACATAAATATGCATAACATGTATAATGAAAATCTATGACCCAAGGGCAGGGCAAATTTAGACCCCAGGGCTATAATTTGAACAATCTTTGTAGAAGTCCACTACACAATGTTTGATACCAAATTTCTAACCTCTAGCCTTTGTAAATTCCTAGAAATATTTTTCGTAAGATTTATGTTATACACATAAGGAAACCTATAACCACTTGGGGCTGGGCCAATTTTGACACTAGGGGCAAAATTTGAACAACTTTGGTAGATGACCTATAGATGATATTATATACCAAATATCAAAGCTCTAAGGACAAGATGATTTTTCAAGTTTTTATGTACATAATGAAATCAATGACCCCCCCTCCCCCAAGGGCAGGGCCAATTTTGACTAAAGGGCTGTAATTTGAACAATCTTGGTAGAGGTCCACTACATAATGTTTCATCCCAAATATCTATTCTCTAGCCTTTGTCAATTCAGAGAAGAAGATTTTTTAAGAATAAATGGAAAACCTATGACCCCCCCCCCCCCCCCCCCATGGCGGGGCTAATTTTAACACTAGCTGCTAAATTTGAACAACTTTTGTAGAGGAACGGAAGACAAAAAGATTTTTGAAGTTTTTATGTACATAATAAAATCAAAGACTCCTCCAGATGCTGCGATGGTATAAAAATGAAATTTTGATTGGATCTTTTTAAATAAATCTTTAACAAACAGTTTTGAAAAAAGTTCACTTATTAAGTAGAAGAAAAATCACATATGTATGGTTTTAATATTTAAATATTTTCTGATTAACATTAAGTACCATGATATCATAGACACCCAGGCTAATAACTTACATCCTGTTTATTTAGAGGTGACATTTTGGCATACTCATAGAGAGCCTCATAAACATTCCCATCATAACGTCCAATACAACTTTGCAGGATTTCATCAGGATAGTCAAATGCATCAACCAGGGCTACAGCATCAGGTCTGATCTCAGCAAACAGGGTCAGGGTCTTGTTTTGTATCAAACCTGCTTGTTGGCCATTCAGAAAACCATCCTGGTAAAATAAGAAAGAAAATACATAATAAATTATTAAGCCATTAGTTCAGATAGAACATAAGATATTTCCAACTTGCCAGTTTAGGTTAACCATTATTCATTTTCTAAGTGCTGAAAAGGGCCATAACTTGTGAAAATGGAAGCCATAGTTATGTAACTTGCCCAGATCATATACTTTGTATGGATTAGTAAGTGTGTAAATAATGAAGCCATTGGTACAGGTAGAACTTAAGAAAAATCCAACTTGCCGTTCTAGGTTAACTTGTACAGACAGACGGTTCAATTACTATATGCCCGGGGGCATAAAAATAAACAAATAAACATAGAGATAACATGTAGAGGTTACACTACAATATGTATACCTGTACAAACTCTCCAACATAGAGACAATGTGTATAGGTTACACTACAATATGTGTACCTGTACAAACTCTCCAACATAGAGACAACCTGCAGAGGTTACACTACAATATGTATACCTGTACAAACTCTCCAACATAGAGACAACCTGTAGAGGTTACACTACAATATGTATATCTGTACAAACTCTCCAACATAGAGACAACCTGTAGAGGTTACACTACAATATGTATACCTGTACAAACTCTCCAACATAGAGACAACCTGTAGAGGTTATACTACAATATGTTTATCTGTACAAACTCTCCAACATAGAGACAACCTGTGTATAGGTTACACTACAATATGTGTATCTGTACAAACTCTCCAACATAGAGACAATGTGTATAGGTTACACTACAATATGTATACTGTATAAAACTCTCCAACATAGAGACAACCTGTAGAGGTTACATACAATATGTATACCTGTACAAACTCTCCAACATAGAGACAACCTGTAGAGGTTACACTACAATATGTATACCTGTACAAACTCTCCAACATAGAGACAACCTGTAGAGGTTACACTACAATATGTATACCTGTACAAACTCTCCAACATAGAGACAACCTGTAGAGGTTACACTACAATATGTATACCTGTATAAACTCTCCAACATAGAGACAACCTGCAGAGGTTACACTACAATATGTATACCTGTACAAACTCTCCAACATAGAGACAACCTGTAGAGGTTATACTACAATATGTATACCTGTACAAACTCTCCAACATAGAGACAACCTGTAGAGGTTACACTACAATATGTATACCTGTATAAACTCTCCAACATAGAGACAACCTGTAGAGGTTATACTACAATATGTATACCTGTACAAACTCTCCAACATAGAGACAATGTGTAGAGGTTACACTACAATATGTATACCTGTACAAACTCTCCAACATAGAGACAACCTGTAGAGGTTATACTACAATATGTATACCTGTACAAACTCTCCAACATAGAGACAACCTGTAGAGGTTACACTACAATATGTATACCTGTATAAACTCTCCAACATAGAGACAACCTGTAGAGGTTATACTACAATATGTGTACCTGTACAAACTCTCCAACATAGAGACAATGTGTATAGGTTACACTACAATATGTATATCTGTACAAACTCTCCAACATAGAGACAACCTGTAGAGGTTATACTACAATATGTGTACCTGTACAAACTCTCCTAGCCTCCATAGAGACAACGTGTAGAGGTTACACTACAATATGTATATCTGTACAAACTCTCCTAGCCTCCATAGAGACAACGTGTAGAGGTTACACTACAATATGTATATCTGTACAAACTCTCCTAGCCTCCATAGAGACAACGTGTAGAGGTTACACTACAATATGTATACCTGTACAAACTCTCCTAGCCTCTGATTGATACCATACACAGCATATAACTTGCATAATGTCTGTAGAGCTCTAGATACAGCAGGGTCCATTCCTCGTCTGTTGACAACACTATTAAACATCTTCACAACAAACGCTTGACAATGAGCCTAGATACAAGACAAAACATATTCATATGAAAACACATTATTTTCATGTAAGTCTTTATTATTTCATTGCAATTTTCTATTTATATTCTTATTTATTTGAAAATTTAATAGAGTGTTGTATTTGTTTTGTAATTTAGAAATAATAAATCTCACCTTGGCAGCATACACCATGGGGACAGCAGATTTATTTCTTGCTTCCTCCATACTCATGCCACTCTTCATCAATATCTGCATTCTTGTTGCTGCAACCTTGATTAACCTGATCATAAACATAACATAATATTTTATACTCTTATAAAATTTGCAAATGTCCAGTATATCATTTATGTCCAAACCTAAAATATATAAAATACAGACTAATTTACCCAAGCCATTTTTGTCTTTATCAATCACTTAAAGATCCTGTATGTTGTAATTGAGGTTGTATACCACACTTAAGTGAAATTATATATATGTATATAATTATGCTTATAAAACAATTTTCAAACATCAAAGAATATGTAAAATATGTACTGCAAATATTTGTACATATTATATGTAATCATTAAAATATATGCATTCATTTCTTATTGAAAAATTTGACTTAGACTTTATAGAAAATAAATTTTTTATTACCTCCCTTTATTTACATGAAATGTTAAATTCGGTAATATCTTTATAAATAATGCCTTTTGGAACTTACAAAATTGATAAATCTTAATTTGAGCATCATATTTATGATATAAATCCATAACAAATTTGTGTTACAGGATCTTTAAAATCCCTGCCCCTTCATTTTCTCCTCTTACCTGAATATTGTCACAGAACATAACAAATTTAATATTGATAATTTTGGAAAAATATCAAACATGTACGTAACGGATCAAAACAGTTTTGCCAATAAATATCAGAAAGTCACGTTTTATTCTAGACACTTTACACAGTACTGGAGATGTTATGAATGTATATAAATAAAGTGAACAACTTCCCACATCTCAAAGAAAAGATATAATAATTATTAATAAATTTTGACTTATTTTTTGATGATGCTTTGTCTAAAGAAACTGTTTGTACTAAGTGATCATTTTATGTGTTTCCCTCGAGTCTCTTAATGTACAAAAAATTATTTCTAACCTGGCTGCCGTGTGTTCATATGCCTCAATCAAATCAACCATGTTGAGGGAATCATTGAGGGAACTTCTCTGTTTCACTGGATTGTTGAGGTAAGACATAAATCCTACAAGTGTATGTCCACTGGCAGCCTGGGCATACTGTTTTACTAAATATCTGTAATCAAACAAAGCCATAAAAAGTCTTATGGAAAGAGACTACAACAATATCTGTTGAATAACCGACAACTAGAACTGCAACAGGACTAGCAAGGATAGTCATGCTCCCCACTTTGTCAATAGGGTATTCATTTTGATTTACATCCAGTTCATTTAAGCTGTCTAATAATACAGGAACATGTGGGGGTAAGAGTGAGGTTTGATGCATTAGTAACCAGTTTATACTACTCTGTAGTACTATTGCTCTGCTTATTATTCCAATATGGTGCCTTCTACGGATGTTTGTCTTTTTAATTGTTGTGACACTTGTTTATCTGTGTGTTCCAGTTTGTTATTTATCAGTAGGTATCTCCTCTTCCCTAATTTTACATTTTCTACCCGCCCCCTGACAATACAATAGTAGAGATCAAAAAGGAAATGGGGCATTAAATGAACACAGCCCCAATGTTATCTGGCACCACAATACTTCCAGCACAGATTTAACAAGCAGGGCACCAAACAAAACAAGAGGGCCATGATGGCCCTGAAGTCGCTCACCTGTATATAGGCCCCCAGAGCGGAGCCAGTTTAAACCCCAGGGCTTTTATTTGAACAAACTTGGTAAACACCCATTAGAAGATGTTTCATGCTAAACATCCAAGGTCTAGCTCGTTGGGTTTTTTGAAAGAAGATTTCTTAGTTTTTTTCTTTACACATATAGTTAAAAACAATGACACCCCTGGGGCAGGGCCAGTTTTGACCCCAGGGCATTTTATTTGAACAATCTTTGTAGACACTTACTTGAAAATGTTTCATGCTTAATATCTAAACTCAAGCTATACGGGTTTTTTCAAAGAAGATTTTTAAGTTTTTGCTATATACATATAAGGAAAATGAATGACCTCAGGGGCAAGGTCAATTTTGACCCCAGGGCTTTTATTTGAACAAACTTTGTAGACACTCACTAGAAAATGCTTCATGCTTAATATCTAAACTCTAGCTATTTGTTTTCTTTCAAAGAAGATTTTTTAAGTTTTTGCTATTCATATATAAGGAAAATCAATGACCCCCAGGGCGTGCCAATTTTGACCCCAGGGCTCTTATTTGAACAAACTTGGTAGACATCCATTAGAACATGTTTCATGCTAAATATCTTAGCTCTAGCTCTTTGGGTTCTTTAAAAGAAGATTTTTTAAGTTTTTACTACATGCATATAGGGAAAATCAATGACCCCCTGGGGCGGGGCCAATTTTGACCCTAGGGTTTTTATTTGAACAAACTTGATAGACACTCACTGGAAGATGTTTCAAGCCAAATATTTAAGCTGTAGCTCTTTGGGTTTTTTAAAAGAAGATATTTTAAGTTTTTTCTTTTGGATGCAACCAGAGTTCTGCATGGAATTAAATTCTTGAACAATTTTCAAAGGTGACCACCAAAGGAACATTCCTGTGAAGTTTGGATGAAATTGGCCTAATGGTTTATGAGGAGATGTCATTTTCAGTAAAAGTTTACGGACAACGGACAAAAAGCTATCACAAAAGCTCACCCTGTCACTTTGTGACAGGTGAGCTAAATAGGATAGGGCAGCATTATTGTTCACAATTTAGGAAATCACAGGAAAATCAATAAATACATAAAAGAAGGTAATTAATTAATTAGGCTGAGACAGGGACAAGGGTGTGAGGGAAAGGGACCACAGGCTGAGAAGAGACAAATGACCATAGACACACAGTCTTGTTGATTGTCATGAAGAAGTTTTGTCTTGCCTATGGATCAAACCAGTGAATCCTAGATAACAAATCAAATGCTGTCCCTATTGAGCTTAGCAGGCCAATGATAGTTCTATTTATTCGCAGCTACTTTAGTATAATACAACTGTTATGACACCTTTACTATTCTACTCTGAACAATTTGTCAAATTAAAATGTGATGTTTAGAATTATAGCTAAATTAACCTTGCACACTGTAAATACATGACAGTATTTTCCCCTTCATATGTACAGGCTGGTGTAATATTGGCCCAGATTTTAGGGATCCCACTGGCATGTGAGTAACCATGGCCACCACAAGCCATACGTAGTTTGTCTATACCATTACTGGTTGTTTCTGAAGAAAAAGCTTTTAAACCAGCTGCCAGTGCATGAAGCTGTAATAAAAAAGATCAAACATAAATACACAAACATCAAAAGAGTTAAAGAAACACAAAGCAATGCTACAACATATATACACTAAAATGCAACAGTCCAAAAATGTTAGCTCTAGGAATCATAGTATCACACAAGAAGACTAAAATGTGCTTTCTTATGTATTTAAACCACGTCTGACCCAAGGGGAATGACTTATAATTCTAATTTTAGTAGAAACTACAAAGTAATAATACATGCCAACAAGAGCCACTGGCAGGCGGGGCAACACTCAACATTTTTTACTTTTTCTATAAGCAAACAAGTGGTTTAAAAAATCTTTAAAAAGAAAACAAAAAATATATCCTTTTTTAAAATTATAATAGGCCTGTCTAGTCACATTTGTTGTTTTAGTCCAAATATGAATTATTTTGATGAAGAAAAAAAGGTTTAAGAAAATATAGGCAAATTCTATCATTTGACGGTCAAGGTCATTTAAAAGTCAAGATCATGTATAAATCATTCAACAAGTCTGTTTGGTCCCAAGTGTTGTTTTGCACATGTATGAATCAAATCCGTACATAAATAAAAATTATGACAACTGAACCAAAATTTAATAAGTTAACCACGGAAGTCAAGGTCAAAGTCAGTTCAACCTTTTCGAAGGTCTTGTCCAAAAGATTCTCTCTTAGTATGAAGACAAGAGGGCCATGATGGCCCTGAGTTGCTCACCAGAAACAACTGCTTTTCAGTGTTGGAAATTATCCATTGTCAATATTTTCTAATAGTAAATTTGAGCATAGAATATCTTTTAACAATACTTTGAAGAAATGCCATGACCTGGAGCATTTAAGCTTTAGCTTAAACGGGGCCAATCAAATTAATATGAGCAAACTTGATAAAAGACTACCTAAGATTAGTAGGAATGCTACAGACAAAGTTTGGTGATCATCCATCAATTATTTCAGTAGTAGATGATGTTCAAAGGTTCTTTAGTGGCCCCTAAAAGGGGCCAATCAAATTAATATGAGCAAACTTGATAAAAGACTACCTAAGAATGCTACCAACAAAATTTGGTGATTATCAATCCATTAGTTCTGTAGAAGGAGACATTTAGAGGTATTTCTATTTTTAGCTTAAGCAGCCCCTGAAAGGTGCCAATCAAATCAATATGAGCAAACTTGATGAAAGACTACCTAAGAACATTGAACATTGTGGGTTAAATGGAACTTAAGTTATGCTCCAGAAAATGTTTTCAGTTTTAAGGTAATAGTGACCTTGACCTTTGACCTTTTGACCCCAAAATCAATAGGGGTCTTTTACCCAATATGGACAATCATCCTATGAAGTTTGAACATTGTGGGCCAAATGGAACTTACGTTATGCTCCGGAAACCAAATTGCTAACGGACAAATTGCTAACGGACGGAAACTGTTTTCAGTATCAAGGTAATAGTGACCTTGACCTTTGACCTTTTGACCCCAAAATCAATAGGGGTCTTCTACCCAATATGGACAATCATCCTATGAAGTTTGAACATTGTGGGTTAAACGGAACTAAAGTTATGCTCCGGAACCAAATTGCTAACAGACGGACGGACGCCAGGGGGTATAACATAATATGCCGTTTCGGGCATATAAAAAATGACATAGGTCATGGTCATTTATGTGTGAAGGTCTTTCATCTGTCCGGTTAGGAATGAAGGTCAAGGTAAGTCTAGTGTCCTTGAAGGTCTTGTCCCAAGGGTTGTCGTGACCAAGTATGAAGACAGCACACAAAGAAATAAACAAGAGGGCCATCATGGCCCTTATATCGCTCTTAAATTATATTACGGCTCTGAATTATTTTTGTTTACAATGAATGTAAAGCAGATAATATGATATCAGTTTATGTTTATGACATTATATTACAATGTCATAGACATAAACTGACAACATAACATTCATATCTGCACATGAAATAGTGCAAATGTTAATAAGATTTTTCCATATATGCCTTTTTATGTGCTGTCACCTAGTATTTAACCCCAGATAAGCAATATTCAAACTTGAGCTAGAAATCATCTAAACAACCTTTCTGACCAATTTCCAGAATATCTGAACTGAAATGGTAGCCCCTAGAGTGTTAAAAAAGGTTTTACCGTATGTAGGTTGTGTGACCTAGTTTTTGACCCAGGTGACCATGACCCATATTAAAACTTTGACCAAAACAGGAGCAACTAGAGTGTTAACAAGATTTTTCTATTTCTGACTCCTGTTACTTAAATTTTCATCTAAGATAACCAATTTTCAAACTCGTCCTAGCAATTACTTGGACAAACATCCGTAAAAGGTCAAGGTTATTTCACAGTAAAGGTCAAGTTCAGTCTGGCCAACTTGAAGTACATGTCCAAAGGGTTATTGTATCCTCCAAGTATGAAGGGAATCCATTGAGAACTTAAAAAAAATGACTAATGTTAAAGTTTATGGGGTAATGCATTGAGAATTATAGAAAATTATGACAAATGTTAAAGTTTCCGGCAGTGTCACCATGACTGTAGCAATAGCTCTTGTTTTCTTTAAAAAGGTTGAGCTAAAAAATTCATAAATAAAATAAGCACTAACAACTTGCATCTCATCAAAGCGCCCTTTCTCCATGTCTGCATTAATTCTGTTATACTCCTGTACCATCATATTTCCAGTAAACAAGAAGGCATACGCTGCTGCTAACAAGGGAAAAATCTTCTCTTGTTGTGTCTGGTAGTCTATCACCTGTGGTTCCTCACCACTAAATTAAACAAAGTTTCAATGTAGGAAAACATCAATATGTCATTAGTTCTTATAAAATTTCAACACTAATTAACCAAGGCACAAACTTTATCATAAAATGGGTATAACTAACAAAAATCCTGAATTACTTTAAAAAAATTGATTTTGTTTCAACATATTTGGTCATATGGGGATATTTTGGAGGCTGGTCTTCCCAACCAGCTTTCCAGAATTATTGACCAATATTTACAAATTTCTCAGCATGTGTCTGACTTCTTATCCAGCATACCTTCTAAGTCAACAAGAATTTTTGACAAAAAAACCAACTTCCCCCGCATAAGGAAAGTTTTACATGAAGCACAAAATTGAGTAGCTCTTGCTCTAAGAGTTATTTAAAAGAAGATTTTTTAAGTTTTTACTATAGATATATATGGAAAATCAGTACCCCAAGGGCGGTGTCAATTTTGATTCTAGGGCTTTTATTTGAACAAACTTGGTAAACACTCACCAGAGGATGTTTCCTGCTTAATATCTAAGCCTTAACTCTTTGGGTTTTTTAAAAAAAAGATTTTTTAAGTTTTTACTATATACATATAAGGAAAATCAATGACCCCCGGGATGGGGCTAATTTTGACCCCAGGGCTTTTATTTGAACAAACTTGATAGACACTCATAAGACAATGTTTCATGCCAAATATTTAAGCTCTAGCTGTTTTGTTTTTTTAAAAGAAGATTTTTTAAGTTTTTACTATATACATATAAGGAAAAGCAATGACCCCTTGGGGCGGGGCCAATTTTGACCCCAGGGCTTTTATTTGAACAAACTTGATAGACACTCACTAGAAGATGTTTCATGCCAAATATTTTAGCTCTAGCTCTTTGGGTTTTTTAAAAGAAGATATTTTAAGTTTTTTCTTTTGGATGCAACCAGAGTTCTGCATGGAATTAAATTCTTTGAACAATTTTTAAAGTTGACTACCAAAGGAACACTCCTGTGAAGTTTGGATTAAATTGGCTCAGTGGTTTATGAGGAGATGCCATTTAAAGTAAAAGTTTACGGATGGACGCGATCACAAAAGCTCACCATGTCAGTTTGTGACACTGGTGAGCTAAAAATACATTGTTGAGTATAATTAAAATACAGCAATGTCATATCTTGTTATAAATATTAAGGTAAGGTTTAGAATCAATTTAAAACTTTCTCAATACGTAATACAAACCTTAGTTACCAGTTTTTATATTTTCTAAACAGTTTTTAAATACAAACTGACCGTATCCATTTTAACAGATAAACAGATACTCCTAGAAGAAACCTCACCAGGTAACATCAATAATGTAGTAAATTTGTCTATAACATTTGTCAACAGTCTAATACAGTACAAACTCTGCAGGAAAAATTCATTTTGGAAGACATTTTAGATATTGCACAGGCAGATAAATTTTAGAGAATTTTTATAATATTTTTGTGAAATATTTTTTGCTCTACAGACTGTCTCTGAGCAGAGTTTACACTGTATATGGTTGCTACAAGTTTGTTTGTGTCAACTTTAACACATTTGTTGGTCAAATTCTGGTGTCACCTAACTAACTGTCCTGGATAACTAACCAGTAATAACTTATTTGTCTTCAGGTGATTCACTTACTACATGACAAATGACCTACCTTTGGATGGGAACAAGATAATAATGAACGACATTACCCTGGTCTAATTTCTGTCTGTCTCCTGACAGCACTGTACCTGGTAACTATAGCAACCACATAAGATAGAGCTGTAGCAGCCTTGCCTACTATTGTAGAACGTATATACACCATCAGGTACCGTAAGTAACTTTAGGACTGTATGTTCTTACATATGATCCATCTTTCTCTACCTAACAATTTTCAATATTTTCTTGATTCTTATCACTTTCAAATTGTTTGAAAAAAAATTGCCTTATGTATAAATCAAGTGATTTTACCCTGACTGACAGCAGATAATAGTCACAGAATTAATACCTGTATCTTATAAATATATCTGTAAGTTAACAATCTCGAGTGAAAAAATACCATCCAAAACCTTGGAAATACTACTACCATCATCATTTTATCAAGTAAAACTAAATTCCAGATCTGTTTCAAGTGAAAACAAAAAAAAGAGGAAATTTCATACCCCACCACAAATAGTAGATTAATTACACACAATGAAATAAAGAATATTATACCAGAAAAACAAATTCCAACAAAGAACACTTAAGGTTATCCAAAATTGTTGACTTTTGCTATGTTATGGGACCTTTGCTATGTTATAGAATGACAACAATTTTTATTTTATTAGAAACATGAACTGTATATACAGTTGACTCTCAATAAGTCAAAATCGCTTTACTCAAAATTCCGCCTTAGTCGAATAATTTCTAAAGTCCCGTCAAATTTCCTTCTTTATCTTTGTATTTTAACTCCGCTTAGGTCAATTCGACTTACCGAGACTCCTGTTTAGTCAAAAAGAAAATTTGGTCCCGTCAATTAAAGTCCAACATATTTTCATCTTAATTAATCGAATTGTGAAAACAGCAAACTGATCAAAGGTCGGCGACATCAAGGTGAGATGTTGTCACTCGTGATTTACACGTTTCATAGTAATTTTTAATTGCCGGTCATCATGTATTATTAACACGTCGTAAAAGTGGCTTTAATCCGTTTCAGGACTTAATTGGTTTTAACAGTTAGATAACTAAAATGTACATTTCTTTAAGACAGTTGACTCGTGCCAGTCTGACGGGTGTTGGTCAAATAATAGCCTAGGTATTGATGTGTGTTATCAACGTAAATGACATTTGTATAATTAATGTTCCATCATATTACATACATTAATATGTACTTCCGGTTCACGATAGTTGCTAATTTTTTTTTTTCGTCCGATGATCAATTAAATCAAATATAATTGTGTGTTTATGTTTCACTATTAATATACATGTATTAAATTTTGAATGATATATTTTTGTTCATTTATAATTTGTAGTTGTAAGTGATTTATCGTCATTTCAATGGTTAAATATTGCAGCATTGCCACTAACAACAATAACAGACCTACTTCTGTGCACATTCAATCAGGCACATGTATATGCATGTACGAATGTCAACGTAATAGTGGTAGTTCCATGTTACTCGAATTCCGTTTCTCTCGAAGTAAAATGCCCAGTCCCTTGGATTCGAGTTACCGAGAGTCAACTGTATTTTAAAATGTTAATAAGAACTTTTTGAAACGACATGTAGTAAAACATGCATAAGCATCTAGCAAAACATTAAGATAACAAAGTAAGTAGCCACAATTCTTTTAAATTGTTGAACAAATAACATAGAAATCCCACTAAACATTTTACATTTGTTACATGACATCAGGTTAGCAACATTAAAAAACTTTTGGATGTCTTATCTGTTTATTTAAAAACACATTGATACAAAGTTACAAACAGAGGCTGCTATTAGGGGTCTCCTACATGCAAGCCATGGGTTTTATAAATCAAGGCTTATTATTTCTCAAATTAAGACAAGAAAATTAGTATTATTACACAGAATCACTGTCTCCTTGACCTTTTACCAAATGACCTCAAAATCAATGGCTAGCATCTAATGGTCATGAGCCAATTTAAGTTTGCATTATTCCCTCTCAAGTGACTGATAGGACAAAGATTTTACAAATAGTGGCACTATAACAATCATAGTATGCTCCCACCTTTTTAAATGCTGGTATAAAAAGCAATTGTGACAATGTATTGACAAATCAGTGAAGTTATAACTGGAACAAAAGAAATGCATGTTGTAAGTATATATGAAACATATACTTACAGTATGTGGTTTCTGAGAAAGATGGAACATAAAAACTACAGTAATATAAACAACACACCTTGTCATAGGTTGATGGCATACCTGTACTCATGTTTTATCTCCCCCAAAGAAAATCATCTTAATATTGTCTATGTGCTTGTCTATCTATAACTTACCAAAGAAAATCATCTTAATATTGTCTATGTGCTTGTCTATCTATAACTTACCAAAGAAAATCATCTTAATATTGTCTATGTGCTTGTCTATCTATAACTTACCAAAGAAAATCATCTTAATATTGTCTATGTGCTTGTCTATCTATAACTTACCAAAGAAAATCATCTTAATATTGTCTATGTGCTTGTCTATCTATAACTTACCAAAGAAAATCATCTTAATATTGTCTATGTGCTTGTCTATCTATAACTTACCAAAGAAAATCATCTTAATATTGTCTATGTGCTTGTCTATCTATAACTTACCAAAGAAAATCATCTTAATATTGTCTATGTGCTTGTCTATCTATAACTTACCAAAGAAAATCATCTTAATATTGTCTATGTGCTTGTCTATCTATAACTTACCAAAGAAAATCATCTTAATATTGTCTATGTGCTTGTCTATCTATAACTTACCAAAGAAAATCATCTTAATATTGTCTATGTGCTAATGTCTATCTATAACTTACCATTTTCTTATAAAAAAGAAAGACTAGAAATGTCTCCATAGGGCACTAATCTCATTGGCTGTCACAGTTAAGTAAGTACATGCATATTCTATTTTTGTAAGTTAAGTGTTATATTAAATATAAATATTTCCATTACAAAGACAGCAAACTGTTGTCTGCTAATTTTTGCATTGTGATATGGTGTATGAATATTGGTGTGAATGCTTGTTTTCTAGTGCTGAGTTTAAAAGAACACGTAAGCGTGTTTTAAACTTATTTTTCTAGTATTTCCCACCCTGAAACCATTTCCTCTACAACCCATGGGCCCTTGGCCCTCAAACTTCACAGGTGCATTGGTCAAGGTGAAGTTGGCCATGATGATGATGATGAAACTCTTTCTGAATACAATACTGTAGTTCTTGAAATTATTTCCCGCTTTTTAAGTTAACACTTTTTGCAGTAGGCACAGTTTCACTAATGTCTAATGTAATAAATCTGCCAGTATTTGTAGCTTCAACAAACTTCATAAAATTAAATCATAATGATGCACTATACATAATCTATACCTAAGCTTGAATGATATACAAAATTTCCCTTTAAAAAACAGTCTTGTTGTTTGAAAGTATTAATCATTCCATTATTTACATATTAAATAAAAACATAGAATCAGCATGTTATCTACAGTTTGCATACTTTGAAAGAGTGTAATTTTACTTATTAAACAAGATGGTGTTTTGGTTTGTTTGTTAAGAACTACAATGGCCTATAATAATTATTTGTAATGATGAAGATTTGTTTAATTCCTTGACTTTTGAGCCTGCGACCTGTGAAGTATCAGGGCCAAAAACCCATGTTTTTGTGTTATTGGTCAAAAACAGTTTTTACATACAAGGTAAATGTGACCTTGACCTTTGGCCCTAAAATCAATAGCAGTCATTTACTGGCCAAAACCACATTTCTGTGAAGGGTCAAGAACCCATGGGTTGTAAACTTATTGGTTGGAAACTGTTTTAATAAACAAGGTCGATGTGACCTTGAGATTTGACCCCTCGACCACAATCGGATTTATCTACTTGCCAAGACCAATGCACCTACGAAGCTTGATGCAAAGGGCCCATTGCTTTGTAGAGTTATTGGTCGGAAACCATTTTGATAAAAAAGTTAATGTGACCTTGACCTATGACCGCTTGACCCCAAAAACATTAGGCTTCATGTACTGGTCATGAGCAATCTCCATACCTAGTTTGAAGTTTCTCGATCCAGGTGTTCTCAAGTTATTGACTGGAACTGTTTTGTCTACAGGCTGACCGACCCATTGAACAACATGTGCAAAGTAAAATACCCACACTTCTTCAAGAAGGAGCATAATAAAGTGAAAAGTTGGAACAATCTAACCATGTCAAATAATATCAACCATCATACCTTTCATACTATGACTGCTTCTAAAAACACCCTTCAACTTATATAATGTCAAACCTATGGAAAAGACCACCTCAACAGTAATATAGAAATACTGCTAAACAGTTATTCTAATAAAAATTCCCATGCTGACTATCTGTAAAAAGATCTCACAGACTTTTTACCAAAGAAGTGGTCTTTAAAAACACGTTTGACCCTTTTTCAAAAAGTAGCTTTTTAATACAATTTTGACCCCCTTTTTTAAAGCAGTTTCCAGCACAAGTTTGATCTTTTTCCCAAAAGTGGACAGTTAAATAATAAAATAGTCTGTGAAATAATGTTCACTTCATACCCAGGCCTTATTTCAGTTTGTCTTCTGACTGCACTATATCTAGTTGTTATAACACACGCCTGAGCCAGAGACCGAGCACAGTCGCCAGTAATCAAGGCTCGTATAAATACCATGGACCCGTATGCAACTTTGGCATTATGTGGAGGAAGGTAGGTGCCATCTTTCTCGACCTTAAAGCAAGGGAAAGAAAAAAGCAGGGTAGTTATGATTTTTTAACACATTTTCCTAAAATTTACTTTTTATTTGCACTTTGTATGTTTAAACATTCAAAGGTGTGTTGTTGGTTTTTTTGTTTTATTCTTTTTTCATTTTTAACTCATTCCTGTTACAAAAGATATTAAACATAATAAATCATAATTTTCATCCTTTAAAGGATTAACTCAGGCAAAAAAATGACAAAAATATTAAAATAATTTTATGAACTCAAATCAAGCTAAAACTACATTGTTTAAAATCCGAGCATGAATTTCTGTAATAAATTCTATATATTTCAAGTTTAAAGCGTAATTATATTTTATAGATCTTTATGTTGAACGATATTCAGAAGCGTGGGTCAGGTAAGAAAACCACTATTTAATACTTTATAATAAGAAAAGATTTGTTCATATGACTGGCTAATGTTCTCACTTGGAGGACATTTACAGAATAATGAATAAACAAGAGGGCCATGATGGCCCTGAAGTCGCTCACCTGTATATAGGCCCCCGGAGCGGGGCCAGTTTAAATCCCAGGGCTTTTATTTGAACAAACTTGGTAGACACCCATTAGAAGATGTTTCATGCTAAACATCTAAGGTCTAGCTGGTCAAGTTTTTTCTTTACACATATAGTTAAAAACAACTAGAACTATCACTAAATGTGATTAATACCCCCACAAGTCTGCTTTGGAAATGAGGATGTTACTAGTAACAGAATACCTTGTAAAACAATTGAAACATAGAGTTATGTTCATGTATGTTGCATTTCCTTTCAATGTGGTTGGCCATTGATGAAGTTTAATTGAATTACTCTGTAATAAGTCCAGAAAGACAAAGAAAAAGAACAAAGGGCAATAACTCTATAAATACTGAAGATAGAGTTATAGTTCTTGTGCACTGCACTTCCTCTTATTGTGCTTGACCATTGTATGAAGTTGTTTTGAATTCCAACCAGTACGTTTTAAGTTATGCTCCGGACAAGGAAAAGTATCAAAGGGCAGTAACTCTGTATTTTGTCAAAATGGAGTTATGGCTATTGTGCACTGCACTTCCTTTGAATGTCCTTGACAACTGTATGAAATTGTACTGAATTCCAAACAGTAGTTTTCAAGTTATGCTCTGGACAAGGAAAAGTAACAAAGGGCAATAACTCTGTAATTAGTCAAGATGGAGTTATGGTTCTTGTGCACTGCACTTCCCCTTATTGTGCTTGACCATTGTATGAAGTTGTTTTGAATTCCAACCAGTAGTTTTAAAGTCATGCTCTGGACAAGGAAAAGTAACAAAGGGCAGTAACTCTGTAATAAGTCAAAATGGAGTTATGGTTCTTGTGCACTGCACTTCCTCTCAATGTGCTGGACCATTGTATGAAGTTATAATGAATTCCAACAATTAGTCTTCAAGTTATGGTCCGGACAAAAGAAAGCAATGGAAAAGTAATAAAGGGCAATAACTCTGTAATTACTTTAGATAGAGTTATGGTTCTTATGCACTGCACTTCCTCTCAATGTGCTTGACCATTGTATGTAGTTATATTGAATTCTAACCATTAGTCTTCAAGTTATGCTCCGGACAAAAAAAAGAAGGCAATTGAAAAGCAACAAAGGGCAATAACTCTGTAATTACTTTAGATAGAGTTATGGTTCTTGTGCACTGCACTTCCCTTATTGTGTTTGACAATTGTATTAAGTTGTTGTTTTGAATTCCAACCAGTAGTTTTCAAGTTATGCCACGGACAAGGAAAAGTAACAAAGGGCAATAACTCTGTAATTAGTCAAGATAGAGTTATGTTTCTTACGCACTGCACTTCCTCTCAATGTGCTTGACCATTGTATGTAGTTATATTGAATTCCAACCATTAGTCTTCAAGTTATGCTCCGGACAAGGAAAATACAACGGACAAAAAAAAAGCAATGGAAAAAGGCAACAAAGGGCAATAACTCTGTAATTACTTTAGATAGAGTTATGGTTCTTGTGCACTGCACTTCCCCTTATTGTGTTTGACAATTGTATGAAGTTGTTTTGAATTCCAACCAATAGTTTTCAAGTTATGCCCCGGACAAGGAAAAGTAACAAAGGGCAATAACTCTGTAATTAGTCAAGATAGAGTTATGGTTCTTGTGCACTGCACTTCCTCTCAATGTGCTTGACCATTGTATGTAGTTATATTGAATTCCAACCATTAGTTTTCAAGTTATGCTCCGGACAAGGAAAATGCAACGGACGTCTGGACCGACCGACCGACCACCGGGTGACTCCTATATACCCCCCAAACTTCGTTTTTGGGGGTATAATGACACACCTGGGGCAGGGCCAGTTTTGCTATACACATATATGGAAAATCAATGTCCCCGGGGCAAGGCCAATTTTGACCCCAGGGCTTTCATTTGAACAAACTTTGTAGACACTCACTAGAAGATGCTTCATGCTTAATATCTAAACTCTAGCTATTTGAGTTTTTTCAAAGAAGATTTTTAAGTTTTTGCTATATACACATATAAGGAAAATAAATGACCCCCGAGGCGGGGCCAATTTTGACCCCAGGGCTTTTATAAGAACAAACTTAGTAGACACTCACTAGAAGATGTTTCATGCTTAGTATCTAAACTCTAGCTATTTGTTTTTTTTTCAAAGAAGATTTTTAAAGTTTTTGCTATACACATATAAGGAAAATCAATGACCCCCTGGGGCGGGGCAAATTTTGACCCAAGGGCTCTTATTTGACCAAACTTGGTAGACGTCCATTAGAGGATGTTTCATGCTAAATATCTTAGCTCTAGCTCTTAGGGTTCTTTAAAAGAAGATTTTTAAGTTTTTACTATATGCATATAGGGAATTCAATGACCCCCTGGGGCGGGGCCAATTTTGACCCCAGGGCTTTTATTTGAACAAACTTGGTAGACATCCATTAGAGGATGTTTCATGCTAAATATCTTAGCTCTAGCTCTTAGGGTTCTTTAAAAGAAGATTTTTTAAGTTTTTACTATATGCATATAGGGATTTCAATGACCCCCTGGGGCGGGGCCAATTTTGACCCCAGGGCTTTTATTTGAACAAACTTGGTAGACACCCATTAGAGGATGTTTCATGCTAAATATCTTAGCTCTAGCTCTTTGGGTTCTTTAAAAGAAGATTTTTTAAGTTTTTACTATATGCATATAGGGAAAATCAATGACCCCCTGGGGCGGGGCCAATTTTGACCCCAGGGCTTTTATTTGAACAAACTTGGTAGACACCCATTAGAGGATGTTTCATGCTAAATATCTAAGCTCTAGCTTTTTGGGTTCTTTAAAAGAAGAATTTATAAGTTTTTACTATATGCATATAAGGAAAATCAATGACCCCCTGGGGCGGGGCCAATTTTGACCCCAGGGCTTTTATTTGAACAAACTTGGTAGACACCCATTAGAGGATGTTTCATGCTAAATATCTTAGCTCTAGCTCTTTGGGTTCTTTAAAAGAAGATTTTTTAAGTTTTTACTATATGCATATAGGGAAAATCAATGACCCCCTGGGGCGGGGCCAATTTTGACCCCAGGGCTTTTATTTGAACAAACTTGGTAGACACTCACTAGAACATGTTTCATGCCAAATTTCTAAGCTCTAGCTCTTTGGGTTTTTTGGAAGAAGATATTTAAAGTTTTTTCTTTTGGTTGCCATGGCAACCAGAGTTCTGCATGGAATTAAATTCTTTGAACAATTTTCAAAGGTGACCACCAAAGGAACATTCCTGTGAAGTTTGGATGAAATTGGCTTGGTGGTTTATGAGAAGATGTCATTTAAAGTAAAAGTTTACGGACGCCGGACGGACGCCGGACGAAAAGCGATCACAAAAGCTCACCCTGTCACTTTGTGACAGGTGAGCTAAAAATTCAAAAAGAAAAAATGAAAATTTTGCCTGTGTCTCCCTTTAAGATGGATTTTTTTTTTAAAGAATAACACGGCCTGGGGTTCAAACCAATGACTATTCACAAATAGCAGCTACTCAAGACTATCTTATAAATATAAAAGAAATATGGACAAACATAAATCTAAATAATATTTATAATTTTAAGCAAATAAACTGGAATATATTACAAGAACTGTCGGAGGACAGTATTGGCTCGACTATTCAAAAATTTGTCACAAGAGAGTTTATTGAGTATAATAATGCTAGTTACCTATGAATACATAAAATTGACCGAAAAGGTACAAAGGCTTATTATTAAGATGTTTTATCAAGTAAATCACTGCTTTATTATTAATAATGCATAAAAATGTCCAAAAAACACACAAACTCTTCAGTAGTTATGGAGATAACAGCTTACAAGCAAAACTTTACCATGAATTTCTAAGTTGAAAAAGGGGAGAAAAATCAGCCTAAATGCAAGATAGAATTATGGATCTTGGTCAGTGACCTACAATTAAATTCTAAATGCATATGTGAAGTTTTAAATAAATATCTTTAATACTTACTGAGACATGTAAAACTTGCATATAAACATTAACCTAGAGACTAAGTAAAAAAGGGGAGATGAATCAGCCTAAATGCGAGTAGAGTTATGGAACTTGGTCAGTGACATACAAGTATGACTCTCCAATTATGTCCCTAAGTACATGTGTAAAGTTTCAAGTAAATATCTTTGAAGACCTTTAACCAAAATTTCTAAGTTTCAAAGGGGCAAATAACTCTGCAAATATTGCAGGCAGAGTTATGTAATTTTTCAAACTGATGTACATTGTTACTATAAAAAAGTATTGTAAATTTCAATTGAATTTCTCAGGCAATAATTGAGATATTTGACTTTACAAAAAAACTTTAACCAAAATTTCTAAGTTATAAAGGGGCATTATTCTGTAAATATTATAGGCAGAGTTATCCAACTTGTCAATCTGATGTACATTGTTACTATAAATAAGTATTGTAAGTTTCAACTGAATATCTCTAGCAATAATTGAGATATTTGAATTTACAAAAAACTTTTACCAAAATTTCCAAGTTAAAAAGGGGCATAATTCTGTAAATATTGTAGACAGAGTTATCCAACTTGTCAATCTGATGTACATTGTTACTATAAATAAGTATTGTAAGTTTCAATTGAATATCTCAAGCAATAATTGAGATATTTGAATTTACAAAAAACTTTAACCAAATTTCTAAGTTAAAAAAGGGACATAATTCTGTCAATATTGTAGGCAGAGTTATCCAACTTGTCAATCTGATGTACAATGTTACTATTAATAAGTATTGTAAGTTTCAATTGAATATCTCAAGCAATAATTGGAAATTTGAATTTACAAAAAACTTTAACCAAAATTTCTAAGTTAAAAAAGGGGCATAATTTTGTCAATATTGTAGGAGGAGTTATCCAACTTGTCAATCTGATGTACAATGTTACCATAAATAAGTATTGTAAGTTTCAATTGAATATCTCAAGCAATAATTGAGATATTTGAATTTACAAAAAACTTTAACCAACGCAGAGGCCGACGCGGACGCTGACGCCGAAGCCGACGCCGGGGCGACTACAATAGCTCTCATATTCTTCGAATAGTCGAGCTAATAAAGGGAACAGTCTAGCAAATACTTAGGAAACAGATGGAAGAATACTGGAAAATGTTTTAAAAAACTGACTAACTGCTAGGAGATTCTGATTGAACATATATCAAAATACAGGGTATTGTTACGGAGGTATACATATTAAGGAGAAAATACCAACAAGTAAATTCTTACACAGATATTGACCACAACAAGCAGGGTATTTTAACATATAGATGACCTCTTAGGAAGTTTCAACATCGCAATTACATTATGCAGTTATATCAAAAAGCAGGGTACTCTTTATACATATATAAAGGTAACTTTATATAAGATGTTACATAACATTTTATCATTATTAAGGAAACAAATTTTAAGTCAAGAGAATAAAAATTCAAATAGCTTATCAAAAATACACATATAATACACTACCATGATAAACTATTACCTTAGCATATCTCATTAACATGGCATCTCTGGGAACCCTGTAATTGTTGAACATAAGGTAGCCATTGTCCATACCTTCATAACCCAACTTGTTACCTATATCACCCACTGATACTCCTGCAATAATATAGTAGTGATCATACTACCAGGATACACATAAACTTCATTCTTCAATAACCTATTTTTGCCATTCAACTTTTAATCTGCTGGAACCAAAAGAAACAAGCAATTATCGAAATATTTCAAGCAATAAATAGTTCCCTAGAACACAACAACCAACATTATGAAAGGCCATGGCCATTCAATTATGCCAATGTGGAAGACATGAATGAACTTAAATCTTTTGAGTTTATCTATATCATAGTAATATGTTAAGTTTCCCTGCCTAATAAGGAAATGTTTATACAACAGAAAATCAAGATATCAAAACTTCTCAGGTAGTAAATAGTGACGCAAGATTTATACACCTTGTCATATAATCATAATGTGGGAGTTTGAAGGAAATCCTTTAAGAAACAAGAACATGCCCCCAGCCCAGATTCTTGTCAGTAAAATTTTCTCATAAAAGTTTACCCATTCACTCAGTTATAGAACAGCTCTCAATATACTTTGCATAGTCAAATCAAAAATGATGTGCATAATCTCCATACTGCCATCTATCCATGTTTCTAGTTTCATAAAAGAACTTTTTGAGTTAACACAAAATATTGCCATTGAATGTGCCATATTTCAAGTCTATTTGTTGCCATAGCAACCACAGTTTTTACATAGGAAGAAAAAAGAGGTGCATAATCTCCATACTGTCATCTATCTATATTTCAAATTTCATAAAAATATATTATGTTTCTGTATCCTTTACATTTACAATTCAGATGGTAATATGAGCTAATTATTTCAAGATAGAACCACTCAGTTTCCCTATGTTATGCTGTGATGATTATTTGACATTTACCAATATATAAGACAGGATTACCTGGCATAGGTGTATGATCCTTCAAACTTCTAATCTGTACAACAAATGCATGTATACCATGACACTTTCCTTTTGTATACAGCTGTGCCATCAATATCACATAGTTACATGTCTTTCCCACTGTAATTTGGTAAAAAACCTAATGATTAACTCTATTTAAAACAACAGATAATTTTTTATGTAATTTACTTTTTATTTTAAATATGACTATACCATTCTGGTGAAAAAACAGCTCCTAAATAATGCTATACTTAAAGTAAACATATTGATTCAGACTGAACTGACTTTGGCTATTAGGGAAGGTAAATTCATTGCATTATGTTCTGTGATAATTTGTGTTTAAGTTTAAATGCTAAATGGCCTTTGTTTACCACCATGTTTCAAAAGATGGGCAAATCCATTTCACAAATTGAGCAGGTTAAGGGTTAAATACAAGAGCTTCCTTTATATATCAAATCATTAACAAACTCATCATAACATTTTTATTTGCTCAACTATTGTTCAATATTAATATCAATAGTCTATCTTTCAACTATTGCTATCCTGATTCAAGACTTTCAATTACTTACTAGATCCTGGCCAGTACTTCATAGAAGATATGGTTGGGCTGTTAACAACAAACTCCTCTGTGGCAGCATCATATGTTGCTGTTGTCTCTAAACCTCTGATAAATGTTCCTGAAAATATACTCTCTATTTATAACATGTAAACTGAAATAGATTTATACTCTCTATTTATAACATGTAAACTAAAATAGATTTATACTCTCTCTTCATAACATGTAAACTAAAATAGATTTATTCCCTATTTATCACATGTAAACTAAAATAGATTTATACTCTCTATTTATAACATGTAAACTAAAATAGATTTATACTCTCTATTTATAAACACATTAAAACATTCCCCCTTTCTCACCTCAAATTACATTTTTAAGACAAAGGTATAAATCTTTGTAGAATCAACCTTGCATTATTTCAGCTCCAAATATGAAACCATTCAAACATTCCCTTGGTAGATTTAACAAGAGCACCGCTAGGCGGGGCATTATATGCCCGAAAGTACTTTAGCTGTAGGTTGATTAATGCTTGAATTATTGAGCGAAAACTGTTTCCAGTTTAAAGGTGATAGTAACCTTGATCTTTGACCTTGTGACCCCAAAATCAATAGGGGTCTTCTACCCAATATGGACAATCATCCTATGAAGTTTGAATACTGTGGACCAAATGGAACTTAAGTTATGCTCCGGAAACCATTTTCAGTTTTAGGGTAATAGTGACCTTGACCTTTAACTTTGTGACCCCAAAATCAATAGGGGTCTTCTACCCAATATGGACAATCATCCTATAAAGTTTGAAAACTGTGGGCCAAATGGAACTTAAGTTATGCTCCAGAAACCATTTTCAGTATTTAGCTAATAATGACCTTGACCTTTGACCTTGTGACCCCAAAACCAATAAAGGTCTTCTACCCAATATAGGCAATCACCTGTGAAGTTTGAAAACTGTGGGCCAAATGGAACTTAAGTTATGCTCCGGAAACCATTTTCAGTTTTACGGTAATAGTGACCTTGACCTTTGACCTTGTGACCCCAAAATCAATAGGGGTCTTCTACCCAATATGGGCAATCATCCTATGAAGTTTGAAAACTGTGGGCCAAATGGAACTTAAGTTATGCTCCGGAAACCATTTTCAGTTTTACGGTTATAGTGACCTTGACCTTTGACCTTGTGACCCTAAAATCAATAGGGGTCTTCTTCCCAATATGGGCAATCATCCTATGAAGTTTGAATACTGTGGGCCAAATGGAACTTAAGTTATTCTCCGGAAACTATTTTCAGTTTTACGGTTATAGTGACCTTGACCTTTGACCTTGTGACCCTAAAATCAATAGGGGTCTTCTTCCCAATATTATGCTCCGGAAACCAAATTGCTAACGGACGGACGGACGTTCTAACAGGAGAGTAATTATGTGGCTACTCTATTGTTCTCTCTATTGTTCTTTTTAGCCACACAAAAGAAAATAGCCACATAAAAGCATTACGGAATGAATGACATCAAAGAGAAAGAACAGTTACATATTGTCCCTCTAGCCACATAATTACTCTCCTGTGAGTGCGGACGGACAAACAGACGGACGCCAGGGGGTATAACATAATATGTCCGAAATTCTTTCGGGCATATAAAAAGGAACATTGAGGAGTATGTGATAAGAGGTAATTGAGTAAATTAACATTAACCACTGATACATTCTTTCCAGGTAAGTCAATAGTGAAGAAATCTACTAAATTATATAACAAATAATATAATAACTGAATTAAGTGAATATGTACTGTATTCCTATCTGAAAACAAATTCATTGTTTGAATTAAATAAATTCTAACTGTTAGAAATAAACAGTATAATTAAATAAACAGGTATTATTCAAACAAATAATAACACCTACTAATTACCTTGTAAAATTACCTTCAAAGTATAATGCAAACTGTAAGTAACCTGCATTATATGATTTTATTTAATCTGTATATAATGGAGACTTTCAAACAGCAAGACTGTTTAAGCCATCCAGTTAGCTCAATAGGTAGAGCGTTGGACTGTGAATACGGCGACCCGTGTTCAATTCCTGGACAGCGCAGGTCACTTTCGTTGTGATTCACTGATCATAAAATCCTTTCTACGATCGTTCCCAATGTAACTCTGCTTTGGCATGTATATAAGTTTCGGTTCCTTGCTAAAGTGAAGGCAACTAGTACTGGTAAACTCTATGACAGCCTGCTCAGGAACGATGCGGTGGCTGAACTGTGCTCTGGTGAATTCAATGTGGCTTACTGTGGTGATCCGGAGTGAAAACTACCAACACCACCACCACCCACAGCAAGACTGTTTGCAAAGGGAAATTTTATCTTGAAATGTGTGTAATAGTTAAGCATAGGTAAAAGCTATGCATACTACCTCATAGTACTTGATAATAACATCATGATAATTTACGTTGTTGAAGATACAAATGTTCCCGGATTTGATACATGCTTTTTTTGCAGATACAAACATTCGCAGAAATGTATTCACCGTGAAAAAAGCACTAATCTAACTTCATTTGTAATATATATCCACATACCATGCCCAAGTTCAGTCTGTGCATATGTTCCTAGAATCTTGAATTTTTTGGCTGGTTCCACATATTTTGCAATCTGTTCCTTGGTACCCTGTTTTTCAATGGTTGGAATGAACATCACTTGATGGAGCCCCAAGGGATTATTCTCCTGACAAGCTGCAGCCCTAAATTATATACAGGTATAAATTGTTGTTACAAGTGTACACTGGGTAGGGCTGGAGCCATATTTTACATCAGATTAAGGCCAGATATAATTAACCCTTACCACACTATGAAATATCCCAAAAAGGGGTACCGTATTGTTTCTATAAATAGCCCCCCTTCTAATTAGCGCCCCCTGGGTGAAAAAAAAAAAAAAAATTCTTACCGGACTTGAAAATTTTAATATCCGAAGTGTATTTAAAAAAATAAACAGAAAAAAACTAACTGTTGTAACTTCCAAGTAACATTTAACTTCCAGTTTGAATGCATTCATGTACGTTTTCTTAGAAGTGCAACCTTCCATTGTGTATTGATTTAATCATTAAATCAAGTTTTTTTACACACAGGTAAACTGATGTGTGTTACGTCATAATTTCCCGCCAGAGCAGGAAAAATCAATACATGACAAAGTTTATGTCGGTCAGCGGACTACCATATTGTCTACAATAATTTTGTGCATCTTATTTATCATACGTGAACAAGGGGTTTATAGGACGAAAATAGTTGGGAGATTTTTAGTTATTTTTAAACATTAAATTAATTTTCATTTTATGCAAATGTGCTTCTAATTAACGCCCCCCGTTTCCGTTTTTGCAACGCCCCGGGGGCGACAAATGGAAACAATACGGTATATTAATAAAGCTATATCTGATGAAATATTTTTATAAAATCAATCAACAGTAAAATTATGTTGGTTCAATAATCTTACCGTCCATTCTTGAAAGAACATCATATAAGAAAATGTCTTTGTTTAAGAAATAATATATCCCAAACAGTGATTTTATCGCTCAATAACATCACTGTTTGGAGTTCGGATGCGACGAATTATATCATGAGGGCGTAGCCCGAGTGATATAATGATGCGCATCCGAACGACAAACAGTGAAGTTATCAAGCGATAAAATCACCGATTTGGATATATTATTTCGATTCTAACACGACATCAACAAATAAATGCTCTGTACCTCAGATATTAAGCAAAATTGCGTCTGATTTGTTTCCGTACTTATTTTCAGCGCGTCACATTTTTAGTGGTTACGTCACGTGTATAATGATTACGTCACATATCTAAATATAGAACGTCAAACAGTGACTTTATAGCATAATAACACACACTTTCGGTTCTTCTATGTTCAATAGGGAAAAATACCGGTCGTGTTAGAATTAATAATTTAACACACAGGAATATTTTAGGTACACAGAATAAAATATTCTGCAACAAAAGTCCTTAATCAAATTGTGAAGGTTACAGGAGTCAATTAAGGTAAACACTAGTAGGACAATTATTTCTTGATAGGTCATATAGGGCAATGAACTTAAACAGTTGTTATATGAAATACACTATATATAGATCTAATTTTCATAACAACTGTGTATTATTATCTGAAACAATTTTGTTTGCTTTAACAGATTTATTCAATACCTATATTTTACAATATAAATTCCTTTAATACTTACTCTCTGATGTAGAACTGTTCAACATTGTTGGTGATGTTGAGATCTTGTACAAGTTTATTGAGGTAAACACTTTTCTTGACAGCAATGTCATAATGTTCCTCACGACCACGATTCCACCATGGTGTGAATGACTTTATATATTTGTCTTGGAATATCAGGTTTTCTGAAAATATTCAATAATTTAAGGTTAAAACCCTTCTTCCACATTACCTCCACCTACGAAAGTTAAGTAATAAGGGCTGAGAATTAATGTCACTTACATACAAACTGAGGTGTTCAAATCACATAAGTGACATATTATATCATAACAGCGGGTCTTCTCAGTGGTCATAAATCATCACAATGAGGATTATTACACTGTACAGTAACACCTAATGCTAAATAAGTTATTTTGATAATTGTAAAATAAAAAGCTATTATAATTTGACCAGGAAACTTTTCATTAAGATGAATATGCTGTGAGGGGCCAACCAGAAATATTTAATAATGACATTATTTTGACAGTCATTGACATTTTCTAGATGCAAAACACATTATTGCAATATAAACTTAATTGGTCCTTTCTGTAGTGCCAACTTAATTAATTCATTGCTTATAAAATTTGCATGAGTTGTCACAAAAGTTATCAAAATGGCAAACATTTAATTCTTTTCCTTACTTACAGTTGGTTTATAAATAACAAACTTTTATTTTTTATGGTCAAAATTTAGGATGATATATACACATAGACTTAAGGACATGATCAAACTCTCGTAACTCATGAGGGCAAAATCTAGATTGACATTCATACCTACAATCTAATTCATGACCCCAGACATGTATTTATAAATGGGTGTGCTTGATTTATTTAAATTTTGAAAAATGATATTTAACAAACAAGCACTTATTTCATAAAATTTCTGAATTATCATTTTCAAAATTTCGTGACAATGTATTGGCTAATGGAATATTTTTGCTGCAGTTAAAAAATAAAATTTACGCATTAATTGTTTAGTATTTATATGATGATGATAAATATTAATGCACATTTTTTAGAATTATTTCAAAAGGGAGATGTAGTAATCAGCCATTAGCTATATTATAAATATATGTACATTGGGCATGCTCAATAACATGTCTAGCAAGTCTCAATGTTAGGAATTTTAGAAGAATAAATTGAATTCTTGTTAAGTATACATTTGTGTTATATCACTATTTTGTGAAGTCTGCTTGATTATTATATCTCCCAACAACAAAACACTATCCGTTGTATGTATATCTGTGTTACTGTGCAGCAGGCAATATATAATATATTATATATACAGTATATATTTTTTTTTATAAAAATTACTTAATATATTTTCAGTATATATTTTTTTCTAGAATTACTTTTTACACTATCCAAACACTGTGCAGAGTCCCCGCGATACGGAGAATGAATTCATCATGTAAATTTTGACAAACACAGACTTCCTGAGAACTGTCAGACTGACGGACATTATCAACATATTTTAACACAGTCTGACGATTTTTAAGCTTAAGTCGGTCCACTATCCAGCACAAGGGAAACTAATATTGACAAATTCCTTGTTTGCTATTGAGATTACTCTTCCTTGAAAATCTTGCTAACAGTACACAGTAAACATGATGTGCTTGAAGTATAATGATGGCATTGCTTAATGGTAAAAAGATTCAAATTGCTGTAAATGTGTCAGTCTGAGTTTGACAAAAGTCAAGGGTTTGTCAGACCAAATGCCTGACTCTTTTTTCAAACTTTCAGGAAGTCTGCAAACGGATTTTTGTAGAAAACTTCAACGTGAACTACCAGCATGCAAGTAGCTATAGAGTACGTACGCCTATAATACCCAAAAGTTGTCAAATAAAAAAAAACCAGGAACTATTTAACATACTGCATGGAAGGGTATAAATAGATATTATATTATAAAATAGATTAATAGATATTATTACCTGATACCTTATTTAAATGTAATTTGGTATTTGTTACTGTTTTCTGAAATTCTAAAAACTTCAACGTTTGCGAACTGTTGACCGGTCAATAGTATATTTTATGGTATATAAAGCGATGAATGAATTAACGCCAGCATATATTTCTAATCTAATTCCGTTATCTCAAAATAAAACTTACTTACTAAGATCAACACATAAAAAAGATATTATGCATAAACGACCTAAAACAAATTATTATAGAAACGTACTTTTTATTATTCTAAGTATGGAGTTATGGAACACTATTCCTTTAAAATAAAGAAATTTTCAAGTCTTAAATTATTTAAATCACATTTCAAACATTTATTATTATCTTAGAGATGAATTTATAGAAAATTTTACCTATATTATAATATAATATTATGTCCTGTCTTCTTTGTTGATTAAGATTAACTGAATGTTGTAATCTTTACAATTGTTTGAATATGTCCGTTGTTATGTTTATGTTTTATTGAAGGCCTTGTTGAAAATAAGATTTTGCATTATATGTGTTGTATCTAATGCTTTGATGTATTGTCTTAATAAGTTACCTTCGTTAAATAAAGAGTTTATTATTATTATTATTATTATTAATAGTTTCGACTGTTCCCTCACATGTTCTGACGTCATTGACGTCATAGAGGATTCCAACTTGAAGCGTCCATCGATCTTGATCACGAACCTGATATAGTCTCAATATTTCCACGGCAAGACAGACCGATTTTATAATCTGATATTTCATATATGTCTGTCTTTACGAAGGGAGACCATCGTCTATATAAAAAAAGCCCTCAAGCGCACAATTTGTTGGGCTAGAACCAGATATAGTTAAAGCATTAAGTTTAATTATGAACATATGTGCAAAACTATTTTCTTGTTCCTTTTTTCTTCTGCAAGTACTGTTAAAACAGTAATTGATCAGGTAATAAAACAGTTATTTCATATGTGATTTGGGAACAGACAAACAGTTGTCCCTCGGTGTCGGGGGATATTGTTTTGAACTGTTGCCCTCGGCCTATGGCCTTGGGCAACAGTTCAAAACACTACCCTCTCCACCTCGGGCCAACAGTTTGACTGTTCCCAAATTACATATGAAGTAACTGTATACTGTTGTGTTTTTATTACGTCCTAGTTATTAACCTATTTTTGACAGCTGAATTGAATCCGAAAAAGTTTTAATTGAAAAATGCATCACTTACGTAAAAATCTCCGACGTCTGACCATTTGTTTTCCATTATACAAGATTTCTGTCAATTTTTCACTGTCAAAAGAAGCCGACTTTCTTTCCTTTCGTAAATCATTGTTCACGTCCATGTTTGCCGAAGTCTGTTAAAGTATTGCTTGCTTGATTGTAAATTAAACTTAAACATCGGGTGAATAACACCGGAAAAGATACCTTTACACGGAAAGGACCAGCCGAAATGGCACAGATAAATATTTAGCTCCATGGTAATCGGATTTTTCAAAAGATTTCAATATGTATAATTACAATTAATCAAAATAAACAAATATATATCTATAGAAGTTGATGTCTTTCATTTAAGAATTGGTGAAATTTTGAGAGAAATATCACACCTTCCTCAAACCGCCCTGGCCGAAAAGGACTATATTTAATTTACATGATCGGAAAGGGCAGAATATAAAAGATATTCTAAAAATACTGTACAAGTATCGTAATGATTTAATAGAGAAAATGATAATTCGTTTGTTGTAATTTTTTAAAGGTACAATATACTAATTTATTGATAGGAGTAAATTACAAAGTCTGATTCTGAACAAGTGGAAATCACTAAAAAAAAAAATAAAAGATTTATTATCTGAGTAGGAAAAAC
Organism: Ruditapes philippinarum; assembly: GCF_026571515.1. Lineage (NCBI taxonomy): Eukaryota > Metazoa > Mollusca > Bivalvia > Venerida > Veneridae > Ruditapes > Ruditapes philippinarum. Next base: position 20,647 of record NW_026860575.1, on the reverse strand, counting down.
TTTATTATAAAAGGTCACTTTTTTTCCGACGAATCCAAAATGTATTTAAATAAAATAAAAAAAAGAAGCCCGGCTAAATCGTAGCAATCACAACTTTGGTTCACCTCAACAGTCTAGCCTGACGCTGATATTAAATATTACAACTGAGCCATCGTGTCATCTACTGTCAATTATGCTCGAAACCATCAAAACCAAACTCCGTCAGAAAAAAGATACACAGAGAGCATTACGACATCTGTAAAAAAATGGCAGGGGATTAATTACTATTTTAGTTAAATACATTTAGCCAATGGCACCTTGCATTAATGAGTTTCTGAAAATACATGTATATGTCAATAAATGAATTGATTGAGTTGACAACTTATATTTACTTTTTTCTTATTACATATTATTCATATTATGATAAAAGTTTTGGTAACATACATTTTTAAGAATATATGTTATACATGTATTATTAAACTTTTATCATGATGTTTATGATGGACTACACCAACAGTCACGTGTTCAATAAGGGGCCCCGCAGTCTTTGATAACCAATACACAGCGACTTCCACCTGCCATTAACATTGTACTTTCCAAAAATTTAGGATTTTTTTAGGGTGTGTGACATTCTGAGGTTAAGTAACTCTCTCATGCGTGAAAAAATACGTTAGCAGATTTTTTTTTCATAACTACTACAAATCAAACTTATTCAAAAAGCTCTACAAAAACATTAAAATAATAATAATAATAATAATAATAATAATAATAATAATAATAATAATAATAATAATAATAATTATGATAATTTAAACTTTATTTCCGTACAAATTGTAGTATTTGTAGTATGGCTGTTATTAATTAAACGTTTTCATTATTAAACATATTAAATAACCAACCAAGAAACATAATTATATACAGTACCGAAAATCATTCAAATACAAAAATATATCATAGTCATCAACAATAAAAAAAAAAACATCATTAAAATTGTCAACAAGCATATCACAAGCATATCTTTGACGAAATGCATGAGATAATCGATAATTCATCGTCGACACCGAGAACTGGTGGTCAATTCCCGGGATTACTATATGTTTAATACGATCCCGGATCCCGGCTTTTCTGTAGGGTCTCAACCCGGTACGGAATTAGACCCAACCCATTGTAGTTCTAGAAAGTAGTTCTTTTAAATTTTGAAATGGCCTATTTCAAGTAATCTTAATTGATACTGGTTATATTTTAAGTATATTTTTAGTAATTGTGTACATAAAGTTTCATTTCTGAGTACTTTAAAGGTTGTTTTTGATGTATTTTTGCAGGATTTCATTTCTGGGTGGAAGGTTTCAGGAGGCACTATGCACAAGAATACACACCAGTTACTATTTGGAATATTCTATAGTGATTACAGAAATTAAAAGCTTCAGAAAAACTCCAAGGGCTAATGTATTATTTTTTTTGTGCTAAATTTACTTGGACTGCATTGGTGTTTAAAGAAATGGTCATGAAGTTTCGGAACCGGATTTGCTTTGTCCAGAATTTAGCCTTAAATGTGATGGATTTACTATAGGATATATGGGTCGAAAATTCAGTGGGCCGTCTCCGTAGGCGATCCCGGGATATTTCCCCCATTATAAATATGAATCAAGTGCACAGTATGTAAACGATTTGAACCCCAACCGGATCTTGTGAGAAGATGTCAGTGTCAGCCATTTTCTAACGCTTGACTTACATAATATATTGGTATTTATATTGATACTTATGGACGTTAGGTTAGTAAATCTATATTTATATCGTAGAAGAGAAACTTTATTAAGCGTTTAAGTTATGCAAAATATAAATGTTAGCATTAAAGCTATAAAATAATCGAAACTCACGAACTGCTTTCAGGTGATAAACACTGAACACTAGCAAAAATCCGTCTTATTTCAAGGTTTATTTAGTTAAACATTGAATTGTGATATCGAACTTCTAAAATAATCAATAACAAACGATAATTTAGTCATCTGCAAAAAATATTGCTGTATTTTGAACATTACTGTAGATTATCATTAAGAGTTTAACCAAGGAGGTCAATTCCGTAAACTGAACGTTACTTGCTGGTGATTGTGAACCCTACTTGTGAGTTTACGAATTTTATCTGTACCCTGACTTGTGAGTATTTTTAAAGATTTAATGGAGAGAACGTTTATTATTTAACGTATTTATTTGTTTATTAACAGGCAAAATGGAAGAATTCAGTTGTTTTCATTGCCACCCTTCTCTTAAAAAAAATCGGAAACACTATTGTTCATAATTTGGACATCAGAACAAAAGCTTAAAATAACATTTCTCAGTTTGACAACAATAACAGAAACATTAAAATCATACTCAAAAGGCTTTAGAATTATTCCAAAAGAACAGAATAAATTAAAAAGGACTTTAAAAGCAAATGATATTACAAAAACAGTAAAAATTTCAAGACAAGAAGGACTTGAAAAATAATCTCCAATCAAGAAATGTCAAAAAATCAAAACGCCTGTTAAAGATATTCTTACATCGACCAAAGATACGTTTTTTAGTACAGATGAGGAAGGGTTTAAGTTTAAACTTGGTGTCAACTTATTCCACAGATCCCACATTTATGTTGTCAAGATTGTGTTTTAAGGGGAGTATTTGTTACACGAAAGCTACTGTCAAGACCCTCAACTACAAATACTTCATCCAAATCCATCTGAAATACATGTATATGGCAATTTATAGAAAGGAACTGGGTTTAGATATATCTTATGATAGCCAATGATAAACTTTTTAAGTTGTGTGAAGTTATCTTAGACACTGGCAAGACTGTAAACTATTTAAAAATAAGTGGAAATAAACTTGCAAGAGTGAAAACTACCTTTAAGACATGTAACAAAAATATGCAGGAAACTCCTTAAAATGATTTATTAAGAGTGATCCTAGTCGTGTATGTCAGAAAAAGAATGTCAGAAAATAAAAGTCGAGGCATTTATGAGAATATAAAACCATGTTTCAAAAAGCATCTTGAAATCAACGGTAGGTGTAAAGCTTTCAACATGTTGAAATACTAGTAAGTAATCTGCAAAAAAAATCCTGTGATGATCTTTCGAGGAGGATGGATTGATATGTGACGTTATACAACGGTCACGTCAAAACCAACAACAATGCCGTTGACTTATTAGTAGAAACGTTTATAGTACTTATGTTATATCTTAGCTCTATATCTTTTCAAAGAAAAATGAATGAAGATAAGATTTGTTGGTTGATAATTCCTGTCAAGACAAAAATTTCTTCCTAATTCGTATTGCCAGCTACTTCATGCTGCTATTTCCATGGAAAGTGAAAACATGATGAAGGCCCATTCATGTGCAGTATTGGTTACTTATATAGAACTAAAAGATGTGTCATGCTCTTGTGACACAATAACTTCATATTCTGCAACATATAATTTGGAACATAGGACAAAAACAATAAAAATCATCAAAAGTGACTCGCAAGTTATGGTTCAGTGAAAACACAAGTAGGGTACAGATCATTAAAACTGTTTTAGCAAGACGGGTACAGTTATCAGAATGTTCGCCTCTATTATTTACTATGTTTTTATCAATATTCAAAGATATCTACACAAGTGTCTGTGCGGTAACATGAGGTAAGACAATAAAGTTAAGATTCAGATATTAGTTATAGTGAAATAAAACAATTTTAGGCATAAATTTGCTTGTGTAATCGGCGTGTGTAGACATAAACAAAACACGAAGCGAAGAGCAAAGGGTTTTATGCGCATAAATTTAAAGAAGCTGGTTATAGATGTGTCTATAAGCAAAGAAAAAATATTTCTTAATATGATTCAAATGTTTACATACCGTCACAGATTAAATGCTAGCCGTCTTAAAAAGTTTTATGGGTCACCCCACTTTTTTGTACGGCACTGATGTTGATATCTTCTCACAAGATCCGGTTGGGGTACAAATCGTTTATATACTGTGAAGTGTGTCTACTTTCGTTTTCACTTGTGATACTTTACATCAACGAAGAATTTTCGACAACATTGTTATTTAGAATGAATAATACATGCGTTGAAGGATTTTATTTTAGAGGTAGAGCATTATATTTATAAATAAATAAAGCATACGTGTACCAAATCAATCTTATTTTCTCGGAGTCACTCTTTTTGACTCGGAGATTCACGGACTGACGGAGTCCCGCTGACTTAATTGTCACTCGTTATCGACGCGGAGTCACTCTTTTGTGTACGAGAAATTTATAATCCACTCGGAGTCACGCTTTTTGTAATTACTCGTAGGAATTTGCATATTCCTCGTTATCTGTACTGTACTTAGATAACTTATGTTTGATTATGTAATATTACCAATCATGATTTGTAGAATCATTTGTCTCCACACTGATTCTCATAAGAATTGTGAAATTGACAGATCAAAAGTCGAAAAAATCGACCTTCTTAATAGGGCTTAATTTCAAAGATTTCGAAAAGTAGAACCCTTACATGAGACAATTGTGAAATTTTTTGAACATCAACCAAATAGTGAAATACTTTGCGAGTACTACTCTCTGAAAGAAGCAACCCTACAGGGTTCTCACTAGGACTTTAAAACATGGAGTCCATGGACTCCCAACCCTGAAAAAGTTGGAGTCCAAAAGCGCATCGCAATTAATATGTTTACAGATTAGTCATTCAATACTCACAATAGCATTGCTGATATTTTGAATCTTCAAGAGACTTCCAAAGTTTATAGTTATTCAAAAGAAACTCTGAACTACATAGTATAATTATTGTTTTGTTGTTAATATTTATTATGAAATTATTTCATTATAATGCATCAACACATGGAAATCGTCTTTTTTTTCACTTTTATACCAAATCAAAATTTTATTCTGGTTAAATAAGTCCACTCTAAAGACAAAAGTTTGTATTTGTAAAAGAAAAACGTAAATGTATATAGGCAGCGTTTAGCGGAATGAATAGGAAAATCGTGTACAGCTTCACACAGTGTGTAAGAGATTCATCCGATCGACAATTATTTTAGCAAATATCTTCAAAAGGGGGCAAATTGAAGATTGATTTTTAAAGATTTAATGTTTATTAAATAATAAAGGAACAATTTATCGCATGTTTGGCATGGAAACGAGAATTTTTGCGAAATTTTAGGGTTTCTGGCGAACGTGAAATCGCCAATGTTTGGATCAATTTTCGGATAGAATCTAAATATCAAAGAAAAGCGTATGCGTACCTGGCATTTCGGCACAATATCTTAAATTCTTAATACCCTTATAGAACGATTTTGCAAGAATGAAACTAAAGCAAAATTGTGCCTAGAAAATGCCGAAAATAATCGACAATCATTATTATGCGAACATATTCGACAATCATTCAAATTACACTCATTTGTAATTGAGAAAACAGTCTTTAAACTTGCGGCGTAAATAGTCGGTAATTTTTTCCTTTTGTCGGTAAAATTTGCTAATTTCCAATCAACTGTTGATCTATCACCTTGTGTTATATCTGAATTACATGAACTGTACAGCGCGTGTATACATTTAATTAGTCTGATCACTATAGCGTGATAATGATCGGAAGCGTTATCGCTGATTGGCTAATCGCTTCATGGGTTGATGTGCATAGGACCGCCTACCTATAGACTGACACGCGCTAACGCATTTGTGTATTTCTGGTTGTAAACAATCGGTAATGTTTATGCGTCCCCAGGCAAAATTAAGCGTACGTGGAATCCTTGCTCTGAAATATTTGCGTCCAGCTGTAATAAACATGCGTACCGGGACGCCGAAATAAGCGTCCCCGAGAACCCTGAACCCTAGTTGTAAAATTTATCCTATTGTAATGTACGCTACTACCAGTTTATTAATTAAAACATTCCGAATTTCATAAGAAATATTAAACATATCCACTTCAGAGAACTTTATTTTTGCCATGTATTCATTACATTTATAAAATAACAAAATATTTCACTATGAAACGCTTGAAATATTTTTTTCTTGAGCTTGCAAAGTTATAGCAATAAAACGCAATTCTATACAAAAGTATGTTTATTTAAAATGCGAAATGTTTGATGATTGGTTTCAATTGTATGATTCCATTTATTTGTTCTTATGTTTTGTTTAAACCTTACTTCAATAATGATAACGTGACGAAAAAAAACTTTGCAAACAAAATACATGACTAAAATTTTGTGGTAGAGTCTTTTTGACAGAACATCAATTGTCTCGGACATTACGTAATCCAGTAAAATATTTGTTGTGGGTAATAGTAATAGTTATTATTATTATCATTTTATTATACAATCATTTTTTAAGTTTAAACTTAATATTTATTAAGTGTGTTCATTAAAGCTTGTGTTAATAGCATGGGTAAATAATATTGTACAAACGAATTAAATTACGAGTATAACTATGTATCCGGCATACAAAAGAAGTTATATACCTGTCCTTATATTAATATCAATGTCATAAAACATATTTACTGAGATCGTGGGCATATATGCAGCGTACAGAATAACAATACATATATTACAATTCATGCCTTTGATATTATTAAGGCTACATCAAATTTTAAGATTTGAACAGAACATTTCAAAAAGGGCATCTTACTAGCCAATATTGAGATAAAATGTATTTTAATTATTAATTATTATGTGCTTCCTACGTAGTTTAAAATATTTCAATTACAAAGAGCCAACATTGTCATTTCCTCTTCTACACTTGTAAGTGCAATTGCTACTTATTTCTAATACAGATTTCACCATACATGAATGTAGAGATGAAGAAAATTTTCAAGATCTTAGTGTAATGTTCGATACTAATATTGTAATGTTTGATACATCGTTGTTATATGTTGTAGACACTAGCATGTGTATAATATTGCAGATGATATATTTTAAACATGTCAGCAACTATGTTAATAGTATCTGATAATATTTTCAGTTATTATATGTATGTTTATAATAGTAGTTTTTTTACTAACGCGGTGAAACGTTATTGGGGTTTGAAACTGATTTAGATGATAATCAACAATATTGCCTCATATATATTGACGCATTTAAATTACAAACACCTATTTACTTTATTTAAACAATATATAATTATGGAATATTTTCTCAAAACAAAAGCAAAACCGCTGAAAACATTAACAAATGTATAGATTGCCATCAGAATAATTCAGTAATGTTCGATACGAAATGTAGTGAACATTACAATACCTATTATGAAAGGCATATCACTTATAATCTATATCTAAACAATTTCAGTAAGGAAACCTTGCATACAGATTCTGGCTTTAGAAGAAAATAAATATTAAACGTATTACATCTTTGTTTTTGTAGTTACTAGAATCTGATATTCAGTTACTAGATTCTAAAGCCTTATTTATACAAAATTAAGAAAATTTGATTATAACTGTAAAAATACAAGGAATGTATACATTTATGCTGCATCTATGATTAAGTATAACACAAAAATGACTAGTTTAAGTCCTGGTAAATTGAAAATTAAGTATACTAAAGCCATGTTACATTTTTATTGTATTGGACATTACAGTCGCGTACATTACAGACATATGTGTATTAAGGCCCCCACGATTACACGTTTAAACGGATTCGTTTCGATTTTCATTCATAAACGTTTACGACATTGTTTACCGTTTAATCGAAATGACCATATTGTCTTACAAAATTTCTTAATCATTGCCTGTAATCATGGATTTTATCAATTCTAGTTGTTTATTCCAAAGTAAACAAACGGAAAATAGGTGTGTACAACCCTCCACACAGCATTACATTTTTACATAATACATTTTTGGTAAAAAAATGTGGTTACAATTGCAACAAATGTGTGCTGACTCAATCGTGATGAGCCCTTCGCAATCTTTATTTGTACATGTGTAAAAAATAGAAAGAAAGACATCATTTGGTTACTCAAATACATGGTGTGTATAGTACATAGAGGTACCACCGTTTAAACGGTATCGTTTCGGTTATTAGCAATCGTGTAAACGTTTACAAAAAATTGTAAACGTGGGAGCCTTAATGTGTATATAGATATATTAAAAGATTCGTGGGCACAATTCTTTCAGATTTGGTTATTATATATCCCTCCAAATGTAAATCATTTATTAAAAATTCCTTAATTGGGAAATAGTGCATAGAACGTACTAATTTTTAAGTAGCGAACATTACATGCTTAAGTCATCATCTGGCACAGGCTGTCAAAGTAATAGAATCTCGGTTAATTCTTAGAATTTATCATAAGAAAGATAAGTCTGGCTATAGTAGCATAAGTATTTAATTGTAAATAAACATATAAACAACTTAGATTACTAAGTTATTTTCAGTTATGTGCGGCACTTAATTTACAAGTCGCGTACATTACCGATGCCAGTAAATTTTGGCGACAGTTCTAAAACATTCTACATATGACAAAGATCAGTCTTTTCAAGTGGGTCAAGCTTCGAAAACAGATAAGAAGACATACATGCTCCTGCACAAATTAATTTTTTGCCGAAATTGTATAGGTTTTTGGGGTTACACTAGCTCAAACACGAATAATCCAAAATGGCGACAGTCTCGAACATTACATTTCCAATAGCTTCCCTCATAAAATTTTGGTATCGAATGTGTTATCAATGAAGTCTATGGATCAAAAAATTACCTTACATACTTTTTGCACGTTACCAATCAAATAGCAAGTTTTTCTGAATCGATTATGTTCAGAGTGTGCAGCGACATCAATTTCACAATTTGCGTGAGAATAAGTGTCCAATCAATAGGCAGGCTGCCCGAGGAAAATTTATTATTATCATTAAAACATTCAAATATCTATCCAGAGCCAGAGATACAGTACAGCTCGAAGAAATTGTTACACATTAAACATTACTTTCTGTAATGTAATTTAGTTAAGTGCTTATCATTTACATTTTGTTAACATGGTACATGTTACCTATTTTAATTATCAAAATGTTAAACTCATATTATGCAAAGTGAGTAATTATTTCCCCCAACTTAATTTTGATTACTTATTGTTATTATGCCCCCGGGCATATAGTAATTCAACCATCCGTCCGTCTGTCTGTCCGGACATTCTTACCAGAGCTACATTATGGGGTTTTCTTTTGTTTATGTTATTTCTCTTTTGTTCTTTTTAACCCCACAATGCAGAAAATAACCCCACAAGAGAAACGGAATGAATGACATCAAAGACATCAATTGTTATGAGAACAATAGACCAACCCCATAATGTAGCTCTGGTGTCCGTCTGTCCGTACGAGGTTAACCTAGAACGGCAAGTTGGATTTTTCTTAAGTTCTACCTGTACCAATGGCTTCTAAGTTTACACACTTACTAATCAATACAAAGTACATGATCTGGGCAAGTTACATGACTCTGGCTTTCATATTTACCAAGTTATTGCCCTTTTCAGCACTTAGAAAATGAATAATGGTTAACCTAAAACGGCAAGTTGGAAATATCTCATAAATGACGTCAAGTTATATTATCATTTGGCACGCTTTTCATTAAATATTAGGTTAAAATGTCTTTTTAAACGTTTCTTTGCATATAATAAAAAGAAAATTTGTTTAGTTAAGAGTAAGATTGAAATATATTTCACCTTGTGAACACCAAAAGTTCATATTTCACTCTCAGTGAAATACAAGCGTTCACAGTACTGGAAACCAACTTAATGACGTGACGTCATAAATGACGTCAAGTTATATTATCATTTGGCGCGCTTTTCATTAAATATTAGGTTAAAATGTCTTTTTAAATGTTTCTTTGCATATAATTAAAAGAAAATTTGTTTAGTTAAGAGTAAGATTGAAATATATTTCACCTTGTGTACACCAAAAGTTCATATTTCACTCGTGGCTGCGCCACTCGTGAAATATACCTTTTGGTGCTCACTCGGTTAAATATATTCCGATCTTAAACTGAACTAAACAAATATCCTCTATATAAACATTTTTGCTCAAACAGCCTTTATTTTTTACTTGATGTCTTAGTTTAATACAAACATGCCAAGGGAGGTCCTCCTTCTTTGGGTGTAGTAAGGGGTCATTTGGGTCAAGGTCAATGTTACCAATGTCAAGGTCACCAATGTTAGAAATAGATTTTTACATATCTACAGGACTGGTGTATTGACCTAATATTCTATAGACAGATGTTATTTATAATTGATAGAAACATAAACTTTGATGGAGTTAGTGGTCAGTTGGGTCAAGGTCACCAGTGCTAAAAGTAGATTTTTACACATTTGCTTGTATGGTATTCTTCCTTTGAATGGATTAAGGGGTCAGTTGGGTCAAGGTCAGGAGTGCTAAAAATAGATTTTTTACACATTTGCCCATACAGCCTTTATTTATTGACAGATGTATTTCATATTTGGTAGGAAGATAACTTACATGGTATTCTTCTTTTGGATAGAGTTAGGGGTCAGTTTGGTCAAGGTCACCAGTGCTCAAAATAGATTTTTACACTTTTGCCGATACAGCCTTTATTTAATGACAGATGTATTTCATATTTGGTAGGAAGATAACTTGCATGAAGTTGAATGTTTTTCAACTTCACAAGTCAGAGCTTATATTTTTCACAATTACAAAATGCCATGACTTTGTCAAGCTATATAACTTGTGTTTACAATTTTTTGGCAATTTTTCTGTCCATAACTGAGTGAATGGTAAACATTTTTTGAAATATTGACAAGAATCTGAGCCGGGGGCATTTGTGTTTAACAAACACGTTCTTGTTATTATCTTGAAACACATTGTCTAAAAATTGTATATTGACAAACATGTATTAAAAATTCTTGAGATTTTTTATTATACATTGTATTCTTGGACTGTCTAAACCATTAATAAAGGATATTTTAACTAATACTGTCTAATAAAACATTGTGTTTTTCAAAAATAAATCCTTCCCCTAAAAGTTAGACGTTTGTAAAAGATACACAATAAGTGTTGTCACACTTCATAATAATGGTTTCATTAAAGGGGTCTTAAACTTTATATGATGACATTTGGCCGTTTACTCCCTTGCCCCCCAAAAAACACCATTGCGTATTTTAGTCATACCCGATTGATTGGTAGGTAACATCTGTACAAGTCTGGGAAATCCAACTTTCATTTCTGCATCAAAAGCTCATGTATAAAAAATGCATTTTCTAGCGTAATTGTTTTTAATTAAAGATAAATCATTGTCATTTTAGTTATAATATTGTGATTTGTGTTGAAATTTGTGTACATTTTTTTGGGACACATAATTGCCTGACAAACCTCAGTGGAGTTCCTTTAAAGGCTAAGCAATATTTGATTTATTTCAGACAAATATGTCAACACTAGAGCAAATAAACCAAGCTGTATCAAAAATACCTTTGAAGAAAATAGGTTCATGCATAGGAACACCAGAAAGGCTTGAAAATATACCATGGAAAAAAATTGGTATAGCAACAGCTGTGGCAGTACCATCTGTATATGTAGGAGCCCCTTTCTTTATATCTACCTTAGGATTTAAAGCAGGTGGAATTGCTGCTGGCTCTGTAGCAGCCAAGTGGATGTCCATGGTAGCTGTAGCAAATGGTGGAGGAATACCAGCCACTAGTATGTCTTTGTTGTATTCCAGAATTTTTCTTAGACATTTGACAATGCTCTGATTTAAACTTTAACCTGATGGATTTTTGCTCTCCATTTGGATCAGTCCATCTGATGTGTATCTAATAATTAAGGGATTATACAATATGTTAAAAAAATAAATAAGTTTAGGAGCGTTACCCCTGCCCAGCAGTGGCTCTTGTTACTTAATATGTATCAAATTGATCTATTTAAACTGGATTGGTCTACAATGGACAAATTTTTAATAATTTTTTCAAGTTATCTATTAGAACAATAGAATTTGCATATTCTTATAAAATATTTCTAAGTAAAAATGTTGATAGCCTAAGGTGATTTAGTAACAAAATTTAAACAGCATCCTTAATTATATATAATTATTTTTAGCTCGACTTTTCTATGAAAAGGGGAGCTATCCTACTCGCCCCGGCGTCGGCGTCGGCGTTGGCGTCACACCTTGGTTAAGTTTTTCGTACCACCCCACTTTATTTCAGAAGTATTACAAGTATGGCTTTGAAACTTACCATACTTGTTCACCATCATAACCTCCATCTACAGACAAGAGTACATAACTCTGTCAAGGTTTTTGACAGAATTATGGCCCTTTTTTGACTTAGAAAGTGTATTGAGCTTGGTTAAGTTTTTTGTACCACCTCACTTTATTTCAAAACCATTGGAGGTATTGCTTTGAAACTGACCATACTTGTTTACCATCACGACCTTCATCAACAGACAAGAGGACATAACTCTGTCAAGGTTTTTGACAGAATTATGCCCCTTTTTGACTTAGAAAATACATTTAGCATGACATTAAATAATGAATTGAACTTCCTTCATGTAATTCAAATATCAGTTTACAACGCATTATCTACATAGTGGACCCACGAAAAGTAACCAGTCACCCACAGCCTGTGTGAAAGAGATCCACTTGTGACCAACTGACAACATCTAAAAAAGCTTGATAAAATTTATCTATTACTTGTATTATAAGGTAACTATAATACTTTCACATACAAAGTCAAATCTATATATTATGCTGATTGTACAAAAATATACTGCTTCCTTGGCATAGATTTCTTGAAAAATTATGTTATTATGTCATTTACCAAGGTGTTCTGAGTGACGTAAAAATACCTTATTCTCTCAAAGTGGGTTTAATACTATTAAATTTATTTAAGGCTCAACTCAGTTTTTTTTTTCTTTCTTACCAGCCCTCTTTTGACTTAAACATTTCAAACTTTGCTGCAGTGTTCAAGGGTATCACACAATTCAGTAAAATAATTCTTCACTAAATATCTTAATGCTCATGGCCATTGTTCACTTTAAAAATACAGAGATTCTTGTATTGCCTTTTACTGCAAAAACTTTTTTTATTGGCAAGCAATAAAAAAGTCGAGCGCGCTGTCTTACGGACAGCTCTTGTTTGGTTTGTTGTTACATATGATACTATATACTATGGACATATTCAATTTTGGTGTACATACATGTATAACAGACCTTCCAGTATAAATAGACAGATTCCACGGTGCATATCCATATCGGTACCCTCTTTGCGAAATCGACTGAAACGGTACCCTCTTTGCACATGCACAGGCCACTCTCTGCTAAAAACAAACCAGCGATGGATAACAATACAGTAAAAATTCAATATAATAAGGAAAGAAGGTATGACACGTAGAAAAGATGTATACCACGGAACACTAGAATGTTTTATCTATGTGCTGATTTGTCATGTTCCCGTTTTTCATGTACTACAAATTCACAATAAGCTACAAAAAATCGACATGTCTTGCTTCACCCATCACCTCGACATATTTTTTGGGCTGAAATGAACCTGTGGCTTGATTATATATGCATCATACATATTTAGTATGTTCAGTTCATATGTTCAATATTGTAAAATTCATAAAAACACCCTACTTTCAGTTTTGCAGTGGCACGGGCTACCTCTCTTCATTTGAATTTTTATATCACAGGTACCCTCTCATTTTTAGCTCGACTATACGAAGTATATGGAGAGCTGTCCTACTCGCCCCGGCATCCGCGTCCGCGTCCAGATTTTAGATTAAAGTTTTGGTGCAGTAAAATATTTTTCACTATAACTTTGTCATTTCTTAAGGTATCAACTTCAAACTTCAAATATATCTTCCTTATCATCAACCACATCATATGTGACAAGGTTCATAACTCTAGCACCAATATTTTCAGATTTATCTCCCCTTGAACTTAGAATTTTCCTTAAAAAATACTATTTTTTACTGTTACTTCCTTATTTCTTAAGGGATCAACCTCATACTTCAAATATATGTACCTTATCATCATCCCCATCTTATGTGACAAGGTTCATAACTCTAGCACCAATAGTTTCAGATTTATCTCCCCTTGAACTTAGAATTTTCCTCAAAAAGTACTATTTCTTACTGTTTCTTCTTTATTTCTTAAGGGATCAACCTCATACTTCAAATGTATTTACGTTATCATCATCCCCATCTTATGTGACAAGGTTCATAACTCTAGCACCAATATTTTCAGATTTATCTCCCTTTGAACTTAGAATTTTCCATAAAAAATATTTTGTTTACTGTTATTTATTATACCCCCGAAAACGAAGTTTGGGGGGGTATATAGGAGTCACCCGGTGGTCGGTCGGTTGGTCGGTCGGTCGGTCGGTCGGTCCAGACGTCCGTTGCATTTTCCTTGTCCGGAGCATAACTTGAAAACTAATGGTTGGAATTCAATATAACTACATACAATGGTCAAGCACATTGAGAGGAAGTGCAGTGCACAAGAACCATAACTCTATCTTGACTAATTACAGAGTTATTGCCCTTTGTTACTTTTCCTTGTCCTGGGCATAACTTGAAAACTACTGGTTGGAATTCAAAACAACTTCATACAATTGTCAAACACAATAAGGGGAAGTGCAGTGCACAAGAACCATAACTCTATCTAAAGTAATTACAGAGTTATTGCCCTTTGTTGCTTTTCCATTGCTTTTTTTTTTTGTCTGTTGCATTTTCCTTGTCCGGAGCATAACTTGAAGACTAATGGTTGGAATTCAATATAACTACATACAATGGTCAAGCACATTGAGAGGAAGTGCAGTGCGTAAGAAACATAACTCTATCTTGACTAATTACAGAGTTATTGCCCTTTGTTACTTTTCCTTGTCCGTGGCATAACTTGAAGACTTATTGTTGGAATTCAAAACAACTTCATACAATTGTCAAACACAATAAGGGGAAGTGCAGTGCACAAGAACCATAACTCTATCTAAAGTAATTACAGAGTTATTGCCCTTTGTTGCTTTTCAATTGCCTTCTTTTTTTTGTCCGGAGCATAACTTGAAGACTAATGGTTGGAATTCAATATAACTACATACAATGGTCAAGCACATTGAGAGGAAGTGCAGTGCATAAGAACCATAACTCTATCTATAGTAATTACAGAGTTATTGCCCTTTATTACTTTTCCATTGCTTTCTTTTGTCCGGACCATAACTTGAAGACTAATTGTTGGAATTCATTATAACTTCATACAATGGTCCAGCACATTGAGAGGAAGTGCAGTGCACAAGAATCATAACTCCATTTTGACTTATTACAGAGTTACTGCCCTTTGTTACTTTTCCTTGTCCAGAGCATGACTTGAAAACTACTGGTTGGAATTCAAAACAACTTCATACAATGGTCAAGCACAATAAGGGGAAGTGCAGTGCACAAGAACCATAACTCCATCTTGACTAATTACAGAGTTATTGCCCTTTGTTACTTTTCCATTGCTTTCTTTTGCCTGGACCATAACTTGAAGACTTATTGTTGGAATTCATTATAACTTCATACAATGGTCAAGCACATTGAGAGGAAGTGCAGTGCATAAGAACCATAACTCCATCTTGACTAATTACAGAGTTACTGCCCTTTGTTACTTTTCCTTGTCCAGAGCATGACTTGAAAACTACTGGTTGGAATTCAAAAACAACTTCATACAATGGTCAAGCACAATAAGGGGAAGTGCAGTGCACAAGAACCATAACTCCATCTTGACTAATTACAGAGTTATTGCCCTTTGTTACTTTTCCTTGTCCAGAGCATAACTTGAAAAACTACTGTTTGGAATTCAGTACAACTCCATACAGTTGTCAAGGACATTCAAAGGAAGTGCAGTGCACAAGAGCCATAACTCCATTTTGACAAAATACAGAGTTACTGCCCTTTGATACTTTTCCTTGTCCGGAGCATAACTTAAAACATACTGGTTGGAATTCAAAACAACTTCATCCAATGGTCAAGAACAATTAGAGGAAGTGCAGTGCACAAGAACTATAACTCTCTCTTCAGTATTTATAGAGTTATTGCCCTTTGTTCTTTTTCTTTGTCTTTCTGGACTTATTACAGAGTAATTCAATTAAACTTCATCAATGGCCAACCACATTGAAAGGAAATGCAACATACATGAACCACAATTATCTTTAATTGCCCACAACCATAACTCTATGTTTCAATTCTTTTACAAGGTATTCTGTTACTAGTAACATCCTCATTTCCGAAGCAGACTTGTGGGGGTATTAATCACATTTAGTGATAGTTCTAGTTTATTTCTAAAGGGATCAACTTCATACTTCAAATATGTTTACGTTATCATCATCCACATCTTATGTGACAAGGTTCATAACTCTAGCACCAATATTACAAGAATTATCTCCCCATAAACTTAGATTTTTTTACTAGAAAAATGTTATTTTTTATTATAACTTTTTTATTTTTAAAGGTATCTACCTCAAATTCCAAATACTTATTCCTTATCAACAATTACATTTTATGTGACATTGTTCATAACTCTTGATGCAACATTTACAGATTTATCTCTCTTTGAACTTAGGATTTTCTTTAAGAAATATAATAGCTTCTTTTCTTTTTAAGGTATCTGCTTCAAACTTCAAATATATGTTTCTTATCATTACACAAATGTTGTGTGACAAGGTCCATAACTCTAGCATGACTATTTCTAGCATTATTCCCCTTGATCTTGGAATTTATGTTAACAAATATTATTTTTTTACTATAACTTAATACATAATTATACATAATTTTTTCATAGTTTTGTCCTCCTTACTGCGTCCAGTATTTCATTAGTCGAGCTTCGCTGTCTCCTGTGACAGCTCTTGTTTTACACAGGTACCCTCAAGGCACGACATATGCTTTTATTTGCGTTAATCGTTAGGTATGTAATATTTCTTTATTTATGTAAATATTACATACTTAACGATTAACGCAAATAAAAGCATATGTCGTGCATTGAGTATATATACCTATGTGTTAAAAAATGAGAGGGTACCTGTGATATAAAAATTCAAATGAAGAGAGGTAGCCCGTGCCGCTGCAAAACTGAAAGTAGGGTGTTTTTATGAATTTTACCATTATTTTTGACAATGTACTGCCATTTGTCCGAAGATGATATGTAAATGAACATATTAGATATGTATGATGCATATATAATCAAGCCACAGGTTCATTTCAGCCCGAAAAGTATGTCGAGGTGATGGGCGAGGTAAGACATGTTGATTTTTTGTAGCTTATTGTGAAGTTGCAGTACATGAAAAACGGGCACATGACAAATCAGCACATAAATAAAACATTCTAAGTGTTCCGTGGTATACATCTTTTCCACGTGTCATACCTCCTTTCCTTATTACAATGAATTTTTACTGGCTTGTTATCCATCGCTGGTTTGTTTTGAGCAGAGAATGGCCTGTGCATGTACAAAGAGGGTACCGTTTCAGCAGATTTCGCAAAGAGGGTACCGATATGGATATGCACCGTGGATTCACTTTAATAATTTTTGTTTAATACATGTACTTAAAATGATTTATTTTATAACTTTTGATATTGTTTAAAAACTGAATTGATTTATTTTATAATGTTTTTTTTTTATAATTTAAGGTATTGTTGCAGCAATGCAAATCAGCTGGTGTTTTAGGAATTTTCTGCTAAGACAGGCATTATTTATAGGGAGTGCTGTCAGTGGGGCAGTATGTCTAGCACCATCTACAAACAATATCCATGTTGCAGAAGATACAAGTAGCAAAAACTGTTATAGAGGATTCAGATAATAAATCAGTTGTAAATGGAGGTAAGAACATTGTGAAATATGCATATTTCTTTCTGCGTCATATAACCTGAACTGTGTTTGTGTGCCATAAAACCAAACAAAAAATTTGGTTTTTTTACTAGAAAAATGTTATTTTTTACTATAACTTTTTTTGTTTTAAAGGTATCTACATCAAACTTCAAATACTTATTCCTTATCATTAATTACATTTTATGTGACAATGTTCATAACTCTTGAAGCAATATTTACAGATTTATCTCTCTTTGAACTTAGGATTTTCTTTAAGAAATATTATAACTTCTTTACTTTTTAAGGTATCTACTTCAAACTTCAAATATAATTTTTTTATCATTACACACATGTTATGTGACAAGGTTCATAACACTAGCATGACTATTTCTAGAATTATTCCCCTTGATCTTGGAATTTATGTTAACAAATGTTATTTTTTACTGTAACTTAATACATAATTATACATAATTGATTTTTCTTTCATAGTTTTTTAGCTCACCTTGCACAAAGTGCATGTGAGCTTTTAGGATGGCCAACCAAATGGCGTCCGTCGTCCGTCGTAAATATTCTAAGGACATCTTCTATGATACCGCAAGGCCAATGTTAATGAAACTTGGCAGGAATACTCTTTGTATGAAGCTCTATCAAGATTGTTCAAAGAATTCCATTTCATGCAGAACTCTGGTTGCCATGGCAACCGAAAGAAAAATCTTTAAATATCTTCTTTTAAAGAACCGTAAGAGCTAGAGCTTAGATATTTGGCATGAAACATCTTCTACTGAGTGTCTACCAAGTTTGTTCAAATAAAAGCCCTAGGGTCAAAATTGGCCCGCCCCAGGGGGTCATTGATTTTCCCTATATGCATAAAGTAAAAACTTAAAAAATCTTCTTTTAAAGAACCCAAAGAGCTAGAGCTAAGATATTTGGCATGAAACATCTTCTAGTCAGTGTCTACCAAGTTTGTTCAAATAAAAGCCCTGGGGTCAAAATTGGCCCCGGCCCGGGGGGGGGGGGTCATTGATTTTCCTATATGCATATAGTAAAACCTTAAAAATCTTCTTTTAAAGAACTGTAAAAGCTAGAGCTTAGATATTTGGCATGAAACATCTTCTAATGAATCTCTACCAAGTTTGTTCAAATAAAAGCCCTGGGGTCAAAATTGGCCCCGCCCCAGGGGGTCATTGATTTTCCCTATATGCATAAAGTAAAAACTTAAAAAATCTTCTTTTAAAGAACCCAAAGAGCTAGAGCTAAGATATTTAGCATGAAACATCTTCTAATGAGTGTCTACCAAGTTTGTTCAAATAAAAGCCCTGAGGTCAAAATTGGCCCTGCCCCAGGGGGTCATAGATTTTCCCTATATGCATATAGTAAAAACTTAAAAATCTTCTTTTAAAGAACCCAAAGAGCTAGAGCTAAGATATTTGACATGAAATATCTTCTAGTGAGTGTCTACCAAGTTTGTTCAAATAAAAGCCCTGGGGTCAAAATTGGCCCCGCCCCAGGGGATCATTGATTTTCCCTATATGCATATAGTAAAAACTTAAAAAATCTTCTTTTAAAGAAACGTAAGAGCTAGAGCTTAGATATTTGGCATGAAACATCTTCTAGTGAATGTCTACCAAGTTTGTTCAAATAAAAGCCCTGGGGTCAAAATTGGCCCCGTCCCAGGGGGTCATAGATTTTCCCTATATGCATATAGTAAAAACTTAAAAAATCTTCTTTTAAAGAATCCAAAGAGCTAGAGCTAAGATATTTAGCATGAAACATCTTCTAATGAGTGTCTACCAAGTTTGTTCAAATAAAAGCCCTGGGGTCAAAATTTGCCCCGCCCCAGGGGGTCATTGATTTTCCCTATATGCATATAGTAAAAACTTAAAAAATCTTCTTTTAAAGAACTCAAAGAGCTAGAGCTAAGATATTTAGCATGAAACATGTTCTAATGGGTATCTACCAAGTATGTTCAAATAAAAGCCCTGGGGTCAAAACTGGCCCCGCCCAGGGGGTCTTTGATTTTCCTTATATGTGTATAGCAAAAACTTAAAAATCTTCTTTGAAAAAACCCAAATAGCTTGAGTTTAGATATTATACATGAAACATCTTTAAGTAAATATCTACAAAGTCTGTTCAAATAAAAGCCCGGGGGTCAAAACTGGCCCTGCCCCAGGGGTGTCATTGTTTTTAACTATATGTGTATAGTAAAAACTTAAAAAATCTTCTTTTAAAAAACCCAATGAGCTTAGAACTTAGATGTTTAGCATGAAAAACATCTTCTTATGGGTGTCTACCAAGTCTGTTCAAATAAAAGCCCTTGGGGTAAAAAAATTGGCCCGGGGGGGGGGGGGGGGGGCTATATACAGGTGAATGACCTCAGGGCCATCATGGCCCTCTTGTTCCTCCTTACTGCATCCAGTATTTTATTAGTCGAGCTTCGCTGTCTCCTATGACAGCTCTTGTTTTTTAGCTCACCTGAGCATATGCTCAGGGTGAGCTATTAGGATCACTCTTCGTCCGTCGTACGTCGTCCGTCGTACGTTGTCCGTTCACACTTTTCAAACGACATCTCCTCTGAAACCATAAGGCAGATCATAATGAAACTTTCACAGGGATGTTCCTTGTGTGAAGCCTTAACAAAGTTGTTCAAAGAATTCAATTCCATGCAGAATTCTGGTTGCCATGGCAACCAAAAGAAAAAAAACTTTAAACATCTTCTTCTAGAAAACCCAAAGAGCTAGAGCTTAGATATTTGGGCATGAAACATCTTCTACTGAGTGTCTACCAAGATTGTTCAAATAAAATCCTGGGGTCAAAATTGGGCCCGCCCAGGGGGTCATTGATTTTCCCTATATGCATATAGTAAAAACTAAAAAAAACTTCTTTTAAAGAACCCAAAAGAGCTAGACTAAGATTAAGATA